>NC_134692.1:19074101-19336601 GCF_050947455.1 Rhinoderma darwinii | reverse complement strand
AGAAGAACTTTTCACACATCGGGTGGGGTGCTCCTGAAGCCTTGGGCTTCATGGCAACGATCAGAAACCACTAGCAGTGGTCTCAGATCATATTTAACAACCTCAGATGCGGCGCTCAATAGCGACCGCCGCATCTGAGTGGTTTTATAGGGAGGGAGCTCTCTCTCACCCCACTGGCACCACGCGTACATTGCGGGGTGCCGATTGTTTCAATGGCAGACTGGGGGCCTAACAAAGGCCCCCAGGTCTGCCTTTAGTGATTGCCTGTTAGTTTTACACTGACAGGCAATAATACACTGCAATACAGAAGTATTGCAGTGTATTATAAACGTGATCAAAAGATCGCACAGTGAAGTTCCCTAGTGGGACTAAAAAAGAAGTTAAATAATGTTTGAAATAAATAAATAAAAGTCCCAAGTAAAAACAAATTAAAAACCCTCTTTTTCCCTTTACAAAATACTTAATTATTGAAAAAAGTAAAAAGTTACTCATATTTGGTATCACTGCATCCGTAATGATTACATTATTTAACCCGCACGGTGAACGCCGTAAAAAATAAAATAATAAAATGATCAAAAAAGTCACACGTACTCTGAAATGGTACCAATAAAAACTACAAGTCGTCCTGCAAAAAAAAAGCCCTCGTAAAACTGCATCAGTGGAAAAATAAAAAAGTTATGGCTCTTAAAAGATGGCGACACAAAAACAAATAATTTTGAAAAAAAAGTGTTTTTACTATGTAAAAGTAGTAAAACATAAAAAAGCTATATAAATATGGTATCACCGCAATCATAACTATCCGTTGAATAAAGTTATTTACACCACACGGTAAATGTCATAAAATGAAGACGCAAAAAAGAATGACGAAATTTCAGGTTTTTTTCCAGTATCCCACTAAAAAAGTTAATAAAAAGTTGTTCAATAAATTATACGTAGCTCAAAATGGTACTTGTCCCGCAAAAAAAGTCCTTATACAGGTATGTCGATGGAAAAATAAAAAAGTTATAGCTCTTTGAATGCGGCGATAGAAAACTTAAAAATCTGTTATTATTATCAAGGGGATAATAATAATAATAATAATAATAATAATAATAATAATAATAAAAAGAATAATAACTATAATAATTACAATAATAATTCTAATGATAAAAATTACAACAATAATAATAATAATAATAATAATAATAATAATAATATAACTATAATAATAATAATTACAATAATAGTAATAATAACAGTAATAATAATAATAACAGTAATAATAATAATAATAATAATAATGCTCCACCACGTTTAATAGCACAGCACTTCCAGGCAAAGTGGCTCAGTCATTAGCACTATTTTGCACTGGATTTGTGTAGAGTTTTTTTTTGTTTTATTTTTCAATTCAGTGAAAAATCGGTTGATTTTCATTCTTACGAGGGCGTCTCACAGTACCTTAATCTCCTTTTAAGCTTCAAAGAACATGTTTAGGTTAATTGGCTTCCTATGAAACCCTAGAGTGTCTGCCCAAGACATGGATATGGCATTGTAAACTTCATTGTCGACAAGTACCAATGTTAATATATATTTTCTACAGGATTGTGTAATCTAACTAACATTAAACAAAACACTCCGCAGCAAGACTGATACACTGTGCATGGCCTGAGGGGGGTCCATGACACAGGGATTCTCTCTTTGGTGTTCTTTGAATCCTTGTGTCATGCCCCGCCCCCTCAGTCTCTGCACTTTATATAAAACTGTTTTGTCTCGAGTTTTCCTTTAAAAATTCAAAGTTCTAATCTACAGATACACCCGCACCTTAAATCCCATTCTCTTTTAAGGAAATCTCTTCTTTGACTTTTGGAAATTCTCTTGTGCTGGTTCATTTCTCTTAAACTTTTTTCTTTTTTTCACTTTCAAAGTAAATATAAAAATAACCACTAAAGTAATTTTTTACTCACACTTAATTAAATTGTGTTTGAATTTCAATATTTTTTTAAATTATTCCCCAATGTATTTTTTAGTATTAGGTAAAATGAAGTTGTAAATGTAGTTCTCTTTAAACATAAAGTGTGACCCTACTTTGAGACCTTGTATAAACGTTGCTGACTTGTTTTGAAACACAAACACATTCTGGTATGCCCCCGTGTTTGGCTTGACCAAGGGGTTACACACAGTTGAATCTGTGCTGTTTTTCTGATGAGTAATGTGGCTGAAAATGTATTTCTAACATTCAGTGGCAACGGCTCAAACATCCAGTGCCAGATAGCGAGGTGGAGCATTGATATCTTGGCATTTACACACAAATACTTTATATTACAAATCTTGAAGTAGGATCAAGTAGAAGGTGAGGTATATTTTCATACATATTTAGTAGGAATTACCAAACTGTTCACATTTTCCATGCAAGGAAATTGTATTTTTGTTGAATATACATTATGGATTTCCATTGTGTCAGTATATGATACAAATTATATTGAGTTCCTCTTTATTAATGGAAATAATAACAATTTTGATTGCAATTTTGGTCTTCTCTGGATTCTAACTTTTAAGCCTGTTCTACATGTACTGTTTTTTTTATTTGTTTCCATTGGTTTTATAGCACTGTACAGAGATTGCCATCACTCACATCAGTTCCTATCCCCAATGGGGCTAATAATCGAACTTCTCAATCTCAAATACACATATACGCACTAAGGGTCAGTTCACATTGTTGATTTCGCGTGTCGGGTCCCGCAGAAAAATCTGAATTTTTCCTGCCGTCGGCAGGAAGATCGCTCTTCCCATTGACTTCAATGGAAGGTTGGAGTGGAATCCATTTGAAGATCGAGCAAGACGCTTCTTGTTCCCTCTAGCTGAAAAAATCAGCTAGTGGGAAAAAGAAGCATCTGACTCCCATTCAAGTAAATGGGAGGCTGAATTTTGCAGTGGAATCCACGGTTCTGCCGCTAAAATTCCACAGTGTGAACAGGGTCTATGGTGAATTTCATAGAAAGCCAGTTAAACTTTCAGAATATTTTTGCAGCGTGGAAAGGCACTAAAAAACCTGAAGGGAATAAGCGGAAATACGGGGAAATTATACAAACTCGATGCAGATGTTATTTGTCTTCGGATTTGAACCCCGGACCCAATATAATGTTTCAATCCCCAAAAGCAGATCTAGGGGATCTTGGCCACAGAGACCCCTGTATATGTTTTTCTGTAGAACATGTCTATGGACAAGGATTGCATATAAAGCCTCTCATATATCCATTCACCTCCTGTGGAAGTCCTCCATGAAAGCAAAACAAAGGAGATCCTGTAGCCATCAATGCGCTAGGCAGAGAATATGGCAAGGAATTCTTCAAGAAAACTACTTTGCTTTTAGTTTATGGGTTCAAGAAGGTGAATATGTTGCACTTGCTTTTCACACTTACCTAATGGATGAGGTGACCCTTTCTATTGTCTAAAGTCAGGGCCAGGAACTAAATCCTGTGCAGGTTTTGACTCCAGTGAACTTGAAAGGTGCCCATTCTATCAATATGTGCCTAGCATATGTTTATTGCTTCCGATCTGCTGTTGTAGGTAACATGTGGTTCCCCCCTTGTACACAGACAATGGTGGGAAGCATCATAACTACCCAAGCAGCATCTGATTAGAGAGGAAATGTGAAATATGATTGCTAAAAAAATGTTGGGGTCCAATTCGGTCAAATCGACTGTCCGCTTTCATATGGTCCAAATAAATTTGCTTTGAATCGAAAGTTCTTCCGATTGCCCTGAAAACTCCTGTCTGACCATCTATGGTTTTCTAGGACTGTATCCATCCCCCTAAAAGCTCTTTAACGCCAAGCCAGCATTAGTAAAGTCAAATTGACTGCAACTTATATGAGTAGAGGGAGGAATAATCACAGTGCATTTTGGCAAGGCTGCCTACTAGGTATTATGGGGAAGCTCATCCCAGGTCATGTGATAATTTTTACAATCTGTAAAATGGTGTCGGGCACCTCCCGGCGGCCACGATTATTGTGCTCACCCAAAAGTTTTGGATTTCACTGAATCCAAAACTTTGGGAAAATTCAGCTTTAATTCAATTTGTGTACCCCAGTGAGTAATTCTGGATTATAATGACCTTAGTCGGGTAAAAAAAAATAGGTGTGAGGTTTTGTTTTTTTATTTTTTGGTGGGGGGGGGGTGATGCACAAAAAAGAACAGAACACATTTTTCTCATGATGCAAATCATTTTTAAAAAGAAAAAACATTTATATCGGAAATATTGTGCCCAACATGCACCTGGATAATGGTAAAGTCAATGCTACTGTCGAAGAGTTTACCATTTAATGACTAAGAAAACATTTGAGGCACGAACAATCCAACTGATGGAGTAGATTTTTCAGGTGAGCATAGATTATTGATAAGGACCATAAAATTGTTCACATCGCTAACATTACGCCCAATTACACCCAAGGTCAGCAGCAAAATTTTCGGAGCTTTTATTAAATAATGAGTGTCATTGAGCAAAACATAAAAATATAGATTAATATAAAGGGTAAATGGGAACTGGGACGTATAACCTGGAGCCACAGAAAGGACAAGTACTTATCCAGATGTTTTAGTTTTTGCCCTCCACCTGTATACATACAGTATATATAATAAAACCCACGTAGTATATATGCTAAGAAATTACATTTTGTGGTGTGGGCTAATATAGCTTTGCTTTTCCATATATAACTAAATAATATTTTTGGGAAATACATCAATGAACACCATAATGGAAATGACCAATTTCAGCACATGTCAGAGTGTAACAAGTAATTTCCTCTATAGAAATGGTAGGTAAAGAGGTGACCATAGACTGATGATGTTTCCGGGACTAACATACGCGTTGAAAGGGAACTATGGAATATGAGGTGTTAGCCCAAAAAGTTATTGTGGCACCTGAAAATAAATGTATTATATTATATTGAAAAAGGCATACATGGCGAATGTTATGACCCAGTCCCCCATAGTATGTAATAAGTTCCAGTTGTAGGAAAAGGATGGAGTATGCAAGAGGGAAAACTTTTCGAATGATAATAGTTAGTAAAGAGGTGAGGCTCCGACCCCTGACGACAATAATAAGAACAAAGATGCTGTGGCAAATGGGGCTAAATTGAAGTTCCAGGCAGAGCCACTCTAATGGATAAGCTACTGTGCTGATCTGCAGGAGTTCCAGAGGTAGGACCACCAGAGATCAAACATTGTCCCCACTCACCCCTTGCAAGTTAATTTACTTAAATCTTATCGTATTCTGGACATATTATGTAAATGACAATTATGTTTGAAACTTTCCATAGGATATGCCATACATGTCTAGGACCTGCACCTATATTGAGCACGGGGGTCAACCTACTCTCGTTTAACCTGTTGAACTGACCGCTGACCGTCAATTTTAGGTGAGGACTAATTGGAGAGGTGGATAAGCCATGAATGGATATGCCATAACTGTCTGAGATAGGAATAACCCTATAATAACCTGTAGATCCCCCTTTAGCAGAAATCACTTCCACCAAACGTTTTCTGTATCTGAAAATAAGATTCGGAGGAGATCATTTAGACTATTCCTCCCTCCAAATCTGTTTCCGTTCATCAATATTTCTGGGACGCCTTGCGTGCGCAGCACTCTTCAGGTCATGCCCCACCAATTCGATAGAGTTAAGGTCAGGACTAGAAATGAGAGAATCTCATTCTACACTGATCCAATTCGGTCCAAGTTTCCCAATGTTTTGGATATTTTTACTCGGGGCTCTGACTTGGTCATTCCGATAAGCAAATCTTCTTTTTTTTAAATTCTTTAGTTGATTTACTTAATGATCTTACTTAGTGATCTTAACAAGACGCCCACTCCTAGCAACCATCCTGAATTATCTCTCTTTGTTGATGTACACCCTTGAACAATACTTTTGTAGCCTTTTCCAGCCTCATGTGTCTCTGTAACACGTCTTCTGAGGTCTTCTGAAAGTCGTTTGCCTTGAGGCATGGTAAACAATAACCAATCATTAGAAGAACAGATTTGTCGGTAGCCAGACTTTGTATTCCTTTATTTAATGGGCAAAGTACCTGTGAAACCCACACTTCTAATCTCATCTAATTGAAACACCTTTTGCCAATTAGCTCTAGGAGAAATTATTAACACAGAGATTACATAGTTACATAGTTCATACGGTTGAAAAAAGACACATGTCCATCAAGTTCAACCAAGGGATGGGAAAAGGGAAGTAATAGGTTCACTTACTATTTCTTCCTGCACTGTGAATGCTTACTTAATGTGCTCAATAAGACATAAACAGTATTACTGTCTGTGTGTTATTAGTTTAGTTGAATTGTGTTTGTCTATTATTGTGACTTTGATAACAACCCGACCACATTTTATTAGTAATTAATGCAGAAATATAGGTAATTCCAAGGGTTCACTTACTTTTTTTGTCGCATTTGCCTCTTGCAGTATGAACTATGAGTCTTGTTCCTTAGTCAGTGGGAAACTACTTTTGACTTTGTCTATGTAGATCTCATATTTTGATAAGACAGTTTTCATTACAGTTATAATATATGAAGACATAAAAATAAGGGTAAAGGTTAAGATGGGAGGAGGGGGCAAGGGGAGGTTCAGGCTACTCCGATGAGGATTAGCAAAGTGAACATTTAAAATTCGTCTAAAAATTCACATTATTGTTTTGTAAAATGCCTGAAATAAGGGATAAATATTGATTTGGGCTCCATGCAAACACTCGCTCAGGACTGGATAATTACATCCTTTCTATGTGAAACACACATTTCAAGAAGGCTTTCAGTTACTTTCAGTGCGGTGTACATTCTTCAGAGTATTCAAAATTACATGTTGTCCTGGACAGTGTCTACTCTGTAATTCTTGATGTCTCTACACTACAGTCAATGTGTAATTTTAAACTGAGAAACTTTCTGCCTATTAGTAGACGAGGGTTAACCCTTTCTACAGGTGAGACATCAACAATGGATAAGCTTCGTCACCTCCGAAAATTCTATGGAAAAATGTATCGGCCTATGTTGTAATGGACAACCTAAAAAAAATATTTTTCTTCCCACTAGAAGTTTTTATTATTGTTCTATAATGTACATCCTCTGGAGTTGGCCTTTTCTTGTAATGTAACTTCCTCATAGGTCTGCAACAATATGTGGTACGTTACCATGTGATGAGTAATAGGTAGAGGGCCACCAATCACACAAAAAATTATGTGAATAATAGACCACGATGGTGTTCACCACCTAGGTTAAGTATAAATGATAAGAGAAGGAGAGGAGAGGAATGTGTGTTCTCACAGTATTGAAATATATAACTTTTATTAGTGTAATTTAAAATAAACAAAATAATAAAAAATTCAAATAGTGCCGCTGGGTATGTGTGAGTGACCCCTAAACTCACACTCCCCAGTGGGCAAAGGCTTTGTAGCAAATTGGGAGCAACTTATTTAACGGTGACTGCAGTCTATGAGGAATAATAATTGATAGACCTTGTATAGCATAAGAGTGTAATGTGCTGGAGAGATGCTTTCGTAATCTCTAATAGTCAAAGTATATATTTTTCAGACATATATAAAAATTATAGACAACAGTTTTTAAGGTCAAAAAAGGTATAATATTTGTATCAAATTAGTGATGTACAAAAACTATAACAATAGTGTAAAAGTGTTAAAAGGTATCACCTTGTATGCTGAAGTACTTTCTTTCAGAGAAGCCGGTAAGACATCACTTTTTCCGGGTAAAATCCTGAAATCTGGAGACCTACGTGGAGTAACAGTCGGCGTCTGGTTATGCCTGGTGCGACGTTTCGGGGGTCCGCTGACTGTTCCTCCACGTGGGTCTCTGCTGAAGTCCATCAGTCAAATAGTATAACCCTTGGATCTGTCCTGTGTAGTGCGTTCGTACTATATCTTATCTTTCTCCACTTATCATACTACGCCCCCCTCCTTACTGTTGCCTGATTCTTAATTTACTGCTTATTCTATCATAACAAGACAAATCGGACCATCAGCTCACTGAGGGATTAGGTTACAGCTGCTCATAGAAGTTTATTGGGGGGAGGGGGTGAGGAGGAGGGAGCAGAGTGAAAGAGAGAGGCACAGATGCTACAGCATATACTAAGTGTTATATTTGACCCTAGTGCTGGATCCACAGCTACACTGCTCATTACTGCTGCATGATGTCCTTCATGCTGCTGCTTTTTCTATATATGAGATAGATAGATAGATAGATAGATAGATAGATAGATAGATAGATAGATAGATAGATAGATAGATAGATAGATAGATAGATAGATAGATAGATAGATAGATAGATAGATAGATGATAGATAGATGATAGATAGATAGATAGATAGATAGATAGATAGATAGATAGATAGATAGATAGATAGATAGATAGATAGATAGATAGATAGATAGATAGATAGATAGATATGAGATAGATAGATAGATAGATAGATATGAGATAGATAGATAGATAGATAGATAGATAGATAGATAGATAGATAGATAGATAGATAGATAGATAGATAGATAGATAGATAGATAGATAGATAGATAGATAGATAGATATGAGATAGATAGATAGATAGATAGATAGATAGATAGATAGATAGATAGATAGATAGATAGATAGATAGATAGATAGATAGATAGATAGATAGATATGAGATAGATAGATATGAGATAGATAGATATGAGATAGATAGATAGATAGATAGATAGATAGATAGATAGATAGATAGATAGATAGATATAGAAGGGCAGGACGTTCTCTTCCCTATGTGTAGAACTGCTAAAAAATGCAGGATACAAGTCATATAATTGTCAGAAATAGTGTCATTTCTCATATACACACATATTATAGCATATGCTGAAAAGTCACCTGAAAAGTTAGGTATGCATGCGTGCCAGGTCATAACACAAAACAAATCCATTGGCTATAATATTTAACTGTGTAAAAATAAGAAACAAACATCAAAAAAGATAAAATGCACAGGACAAAAAGAGTAAGAAATAATAATACATCTTTATTAATAACTTCAAATATAAAAGTACATAAAATACATATAAACGGGGATACTACCACAAACAGTTGTTCCCTGGTCTATATACCCTAACTACCATAATTATTGTAAAAAGCTGTGTAAAGCAATACACCTATAAACGTCTATGAATATGGACAGCAAAGCCCTCAGAAGTACGAGTAAAGCATCACGTGACATAGGTGATAAATAAGAGAGGAACGAAGCAAATCAAGTAAACATAACAGGTATACTGACCAGGACAGTTACAAAATGTTTCACAATAAACTTCGATACTACTTAAGATTTTTCTGATACCTGTGTAATTAGGTCAATATTAGAATTTGAGAATGCTAGAAAAAAAAAACTGTACCTGTAATATTACAAGTCATAAATCAGAATATTATAAGATTTCAAGTTTAGTTATCCAGAAAAAAACCAAAAATGACATCGAGTGGTGAGGGGTCCCTAATCATGACGAACATTTTACATTTAATCCTTTCTTGGAATGCCAAGTCCAATCATTTGTGTGAGTAAAATTACATGCATGATTTCGTTTCAAACCACAGATTCCCCCTGGGATGTGAACAAGACTCAAGTGGTCCAGTTGTAAGAGAGGCCAAAGTTACACCCAATCCTTCATCGTTAAACTTGTGCATGTATTAAAAACTGCACATCTCCCACTCACGGACATTGCTGGTGATAAAATGGATGTTTTTGCAATTTCCACATTCCATAACAAACGACTCAAAGTTCCGTAACTGAGCAGATTGAGTCACTGCTAAATTAAACACTTACAAGTAGCACCTGCAGATATGTTTATAAGACTTTTTTTTAAAGAAAAAACTTTTTACTTTCGTTTTTTTTCCCCCTAGAGGATATTTCTGTCCATTGAACAGCTGTAAAATATATTGTGATGGAGGTATGGACATCTTTATTTTCATACTTTTAAAGGTTGCCTCCCATCTCAAAGGATACTCCATCAACACTGAACACAGTCAATAATCCCTAAAATATAACAGAAATTGTTAATCAATCATGAAATTTACCAATGTGGTAGCTCCCCTCCTGCTTCTAAGACCTGTCAGGTTGGGGAGATTTGTTCTCCCATACCTTTTTTTATTTTTTATTAAACCATGGGTATAACTATAGGGGGGGGGGGCAGAGGTCCCAATCGCACCCAGGCCCCGTAGCCTGAAGGGGCCCAAATGGTCTCCGCCCCATATGAGTAGAAAGTATGTTCTCTGCCTTATGCCGAAATCTCAATCCCCTTTTGATAAAAAAAAAAACAGGAGGGTGATCGGATGCGATGTGCAAGAGGCCCACAGAGTCATGGGACAGTGAAGAAAGAGCTGGAATGTATCATTATTTATTTTTTTCGATGCGTGCAAGATTTATCTCAGATAGGGGCAATTCATTTATCGGGACATAAATTGTGACTTTTTAAAGGTTTGCGCACTTCTATAAGAAGGGTCACTCACTGCCTTTCTATTTAAAAGTATAAATAAAATTCATAGCAAGAACACTTATCTAAAATTTAAAAAAAATAAGTATAAGTAGTAAAATCACAGTCACTGAAATCTATGTTTTGTTGAACTCTTCCCATCTTTATGCATGATTTTGAAAAGTCATATTTGCTTATTTACTTGCCTACTGTTCGTTGTGTGATGCTAGTGCTATCCACAGCTCTCTTATATATCAGATGTCTTCTCAGTACAGCTCTTCTTCCCCTCTCACAGCATGTATTCTGACAGAGAGAAAGAGAAGCTGCAGCCGCATCTCCCTCCTCCTGACCTATTTTTCATTTATTTATTCCATATGGATTTTTTGGGGACCAAGGAGGTTTCTGCACATTTAGAGAGCCTGTAGGGCAGGAGAGGGGCACTATAGGCTGCTGGAAGTAAGGAAGATACCTTAATATAACCACGTTTTATGTAATCACATGTGCTACTGATTTATTCAAAAATGTTGTGAAGTTTGGTATGCTATAAACTAATGCATTGCTGGCTGATAAAACATAAAAAAATATATATTTTTTTTTAAATAGGTGTCGAAAAATGAAAAAAATTGCCTTTAAATATATTCACTATTGCAAATCATTCCACACCGTGGTTTTCTCAGTCCTCCACTAGTCCTCTCTTTAGACTGTACAATATAATCGTTGTAGCCAATTATGTCATTCGATTAATATGACGACATGTCATTTTACCAGGAAGCCAGAGAACCAGGAAACCCTTAGCACAGGGACGGGAATGAACTGTAACAGTAAATATGCATTCCGGTTTAAAAAAACCTGATTCAAAATTCCTTTGTAGTAGTCGCCAATAGTTATCAGATCCAACACTTGTTGATGAAAATCTCTAAGGCCCTGTTCACACTGACTTTTTTTGCAGACAGAAAATTCTGGCTGGAAAAATCCGCTCCAGTTTTTTTTAAAATGGTTTTGTACCACACGTTTTTACGCGTTTTTTTGGTCCGTTTTTTTTTAAGGCAATTTTTGACGCATTTTTACCTCTTCGCAATGTTTTTTTTTTATGTCTCCCATTGATTTCAATGGGGTTTTGAGGCAGAAAATGCAGAAAGGCAGAAAAAACGCTTGCGGGAAAAAATGCTTCTGCCTCCCATTTAAAACAATGAGAAGCAATTTCGGTGTTTTTTTGGCATGGTTTTCAACGCGGTTTCCGTGTCAAAAATAGCGCCCAAAAAAACTCAGTGTTAACTAGGCCTAATAATAAAAATTTTGGGGTGTGTTTCTCTTTAAATATTGTAATATTTGTATACAATAATACACTGACACTTCATTGAATGTTATTAGGTCATGTTTGTATTTTATCCTGAAATCTCATGTTCTTTATTCTCTTCATCCAATTAGAAACGTTATCTCTTCTACTGATAAATTTCAGACGCAGCTTCCGGAGAAAGTTTCAAGCCGACAGAGACGCCATTCACTGGGCCCCCAGCTGGATCTCACATTAATCTCCATTCTGTAACACAGTAGCTGTCTGTACTTCAGCCACACCTGCGCCGATGCTGGATTATACGCAACAGCCACATGTAATCATCTTTCAACATCCTTGTTTCTGTTTGCAAAACTATAGCAAGGATCCCTTAATGGGTCAGGACAAGGTCGTGCTCGACTGCATGTAAGATAATAGAGTAAAGTACATTATAAGTTATATACTCATGGTTTACCCCAACCTAAATGTAGAAATAAATTATGAACATATCTGTGAAAATCTGCATTGCTGATGTTTCCTTAATACGTAGCTGTAGTTCTCCCATATAAGGCTTCGTTCACATCAACATCAGGACTCCGTTCATGGGTTCTATCTGAGCTTTCTGTCAGGGGAACCCATGAACAGAATTCAAACTGAAACAAACAGAAACCATAGGTTTCCGTTTGCATCACCATTGATTTCAATGGTGACGGATCCGGTGCAAATGGTTTTCGTTTGTCACCGTTGTGTAAGGGTTCCGTCGTTTTGACGGAATGAATAGCATAGTCTCCTATGGTATTGATTCTGACGGAACCCTTATACAACGGTGACAAACGGAAATCATTTGCACCGGATCCGTCACCATTGAAATCAATTGAAACCATAGGGTTCCGTTTGTTTCAGTTTGGATTCCGTTCATGGATTCCCCTGACGGAAAGCTCAGACGAAACCCATGAACGGAGTCCCGATGCAGATGTGAACGTAGCCTTAGACAAGAGAATAGGGGTCTGTATTTCGTCCTCCATTGGCTTATATGTGGGAAATCTAGGGCTGCATTAGTAGCAAATTAGCCCATCTACGAAATGTTGAAAGAGCAAATTTTCACATAATTATCTTTCTAATCATGAGAAATATTTCATTCTATCCCACACACCTTTGGAATGACTTATTTTAGCAATAAATTCTTGACAAACATCTAGTTTTAATTCTTAGTCCATGTGTACAAAGGGCGGATACGCTGCATAAAAGTACACAGCGTATCCGCCCTGGAACCCGCAGGCAATTCCAGCTGAAAAACTGCACCAAATTGTGGTGCAGTTTTTCGGGCGGAATCTTCGCTGCAGAAAACAGCCGTTAAAAAAACAAAGATTATACTTACCCCTGGTCTCCATAGTCATGGCGATGCATCCCTCTGTTATCCATGCAGCCCGGCATCCTGGCATGACTTTTTATCCCATGTGACCGCTGCAGCCTGTGATTGGCTGCAGCCGTCACATGGAATGAAATATCATCCCAGGAGGACACCCCGGACGGAGAACAGAGGGATGCATCGCCATGACTATGGAGACAGGGGGAAGCATTCGCTTTTTTTTTCTGAATTGCGATTTTTGCGGCAGAATGGCAGATTTTCTGCCGCAAATGTCGCAACACATGGCTCTTTGTTGCGGGTTTTACCTCCCCATTGAATTCAATGGAAAACCCGCAACAGAAGAGCAGCGATTCCACAGCATAAACATACTAGGATTAAAAAACCGCACTGCAGGTTAATTTATAAACTGTTTTTCGCCAGATTTTTTTACGCAGCGTGTGGATGAGATTTGTTTAATTCTGATCCTCTCTACTGCTACTGTATTACACTGTGGATTTTCCGCCAAAAAAATCAGTTGCGGAAAATCCGCAATTATTACGCTACTTGTGGACATACCCTTATTGGATCTATTTAGTGATGGGTTAATACCAAAGATCACAGATTTCTATATATAAAATGTTTTAAGTTTTTTTTTTAACTCCAACTCCATTCCCCAAAAGATGACTTGTTGGTTACCTCTCTGCTGGCATTGATACCTATGCTATTGTCTTATCAAGCAAAGCCATACATGACAGGACATCAACCTCTATACAATTTTATTTTTAATTAAATGGGTGGGTCTGATGATCTGATAATCGATTGGTCTGATGATCGAATGATTGTGGCAGGTCCTTCTTCTGAAACCCCAATGATCAGCTGTAATTGCTAGTGGAAGCTGCCACCAACCAAGCATTTTACCTGCAGCGGCCACTGCAGGGGAAATATAGTATTACATGGTGGCCATTCATATGAATACCTGTCCATGTAACACTTGGATGATCTGGGTACCAGAGCATGAGCTACTAATTCTCTGTTGCTCTTCGCTCTTGCTCACAGAGGGGGTTCCCTTTTTTTTATAACATCTATATACCTTAATAGGGCAATTGGAAATGGGTTGCATTGATGAGACAAACCCTTTAAAATAAGTTTTTGATGACAGTAGAAGGAAGACGGGATAGATAGACAGACAGACAAGTGTGGTCTTAACCATCATATCCAGTAATACGTCTTACCTGTATAACTTCCTATGGTATTGTGATTTTATTATTCATATGGTGTCTCCATCATTTCCCAGTATATCTCAAACTTTAAGTACCTACACTTTAAATAATACATATTTTACACGGTTTAATGAAAGACAAACAATCCCATTAAATTATGGCTATTAGCTATTTAATGACAACTACAAATGAATAAATTGCAAAGAAATGCATTGAGCTGCGCTGTGTCTATTCACATCATTTTAAGCACTTCAAGGATACATAATCTTTTGCAATTTGCATAGCTTTGATCTCAGCATTTCACAACAACAATGGTTTCAAAGGCAAGGTTTATAAATAGGTACAATAATAAAAAAAAAATCCTCGAAATATCTCCTTAATGGGAACAATGTCTTTTTTCTCTTTGTAAAAAAGATATCCGTGGAACGCAATATTTGACTTTAAGAATTTCAAATCCTCTCAGTCTACCTTCAAGAGTATACGAGAGGAGGCATTCATCATTCAGTAACCTGCAGTATTATATTACAAAGCTTACACCTCAGCATATTGCTATAAACGACAGTATAATGAACAATTATATCAAGCTGACGTATTACTGGATACACTTTCACATGAATAAGGGTGTATATGTATATGTATATATATGATAGAGTCTCTAAGAAAATTGGGGAACATCCATAGGTGACACATTGAAAATAAGATAATTCAAGGTAAGAGAAGGGCTACAGAGTGCACATGTTGCGTGATGTTCTGGACTAGCAGACTTTATGGCTACTGAATGTTATCACATTTTGGATTGTGTCTGCCACAGAAGTGGTCATCGCCAGCTAATATTCTCTATGAGAAAAAAAGTGTTATATCCTCTTGCTGTGCTGAGAAATCCATTTGGGAATGCAAAATTTCCATCTCATTTGTACAAAAAATTGCAATAAAATGGGGTTGAGCTGCAATACTGGACACGGCCTATGGAGAAGAGTGGCGCTGTTTATGGAAAAAAAGAAGACCCTTTTTTTTATAATCCAAGACAACCCCTTTGGGTGTTTCCATATTGCTTTTGTATATAAGGACTTATCTGGGCTAGAGAGGGCTTAGAGGTGACAAATATAATATCATTGAAGCCGGTCATAGATGGCAAGATTTTCCCCTGACAACTAGAATTCTAAGGGTGAGTTCACACAAGGCGGAAAGCTGCATAAAAGCAGCAGTGTATCTGTCCTGTGCACCGCAGGGAATCCCAGGTGAAAAACCACGACAAACTGTGGTGCAGTTTTTTGCCTGGAATGTCCGATGCAAAAACGGCAGCTCTTAGCAGACCTACTAGCAGGCCGGCCTCCTGGGATGACGTTTCTTCCCATGTCACTGCCGATTCTGCCTGTGATTGGTTGCAGTGGTCACATGGGATGAAATGTCACCCCAGGACGCAGGCCTGGAGGAAGAAACACAGACTCCTGGGTAAGTATAAGATTATTTATTTTTTTGCAGAGTTGAGTTTTTTTGCGGCGGAATCGCTGCAATGGGGAAAACCTGCAAAAAATAAGCAGCGTTTACGCAAATACAATTGACGCTGCGGATGAGATTTGTTTTATCTCCCCCACTTTGCTGCTACTGTATTTGCTGCGGATTTTCCACAACGAATTCCGTTGCGGAAAATCCACAGTATTTACGCAACGTGTGAACTGACTCTTATATTGTTCATTATCGGGTTGCTGGTCATTGAAGATGCAAATATTAAAAGAGTGGTATTTCTTTCCATGTGGAAAATAGCACTTGAAGGATTGTAATGAATGGGTTTGCTGTTTGGGCCAATCTTTGGGGTGTGCGGCGTGCTGAAAGAAGGGTCCCAGATGGAGTGGCGCCTGAGGCTTGTGACCACCACAAATCGTAATATTGATTATAAAATTATAGCAGTACCTTTAAGACATTGTGTTACACTGTTACTAGAATACTTGATGTATGGAGCTTTTATTTGGTCACTTTATGTTGGTATTATTTGAGCACTGTATGATGGTATTTACATAGGTGTTGTGGGGCACCACTACTTACATACTGTACATTATATTATTATTGTGGTGTACGGTGGCAGTGGAGATACCACATTGTCATTTAAGCAACTGTATGGAAATGTTATTTGGCCAATGTATAGCACAGTTATTAGGACATCATACTGTATGGCGTATATATGGCACTATTTTGTGCAGTAATTTTTTTACATTTTATTATTTCATATAGTTTATATTAGGCCATTTAATGGGACTAGGTGCAGACAATGTGCGCTAATGGTATACACATATTCTAAGATGATACCCTCACATGCCATCCAGCTCATGAGGTCATCAAACACCTTCCATGATCTTCCCAATCAAAGGATCTCAACATTATTTAACTTCTGAGAAGTTCTTCAAAAGTTGTCAACTTCAATTTCCCTTAACCTTCTTGACATAAGGTCCACTATCCTGCTACACATAATTCTGAACTTCTGTGATAGAATTTCAAGAAAACGTTTAGCTATAGTGAAGGATCAAAATTCTGGTAAGTATTGACTGTATAAATCCCCATGCCCAATGCCAGGATCTGTCTGGTCAATGGGCATGGCACATATTTTTGCATCTTCACCATTTACATTCACCCCTGTATATACCATTAGACCATCAGGAACTTGCATTATATACTAAATATTGCACAAATGACTGGTTTGCCAAGGAATTGAAGTAGTCGAAGAACTTACCTAGAGAGTAGGGACCAAGGCTAGAGCACTTTATTGGAATCCAGTCGTAGAATACAGATTAGGTTAAACTGGGCATAAGGAAACTAGTACCTAAAGCTTACATACTGCTCCTATGTTATTTCATGTATGATTTGAATAGTATGGGGTAGTCTTCAGCGTTCAGTGGCATCAGTAGGGTGCCATGTGAATAATATATTATGGATATCGGAGAGCTGGATACATATATGCCTCAGCATTGGAAGATTAATGAGTTATAACACAATGGCTGTATACCAGCTCTTGCTGTTAATTGGATCGGTGTGTACATACCTCAAGATTCCCAATGCATTTGAATGAAAACACAACCCATAAATGGTCATTAATATGCCTTGAATTAAACCTGTGGGTTTGTTACAATGTGTTTTGCCTAGAAAAAAAGAAAAAAGTTTTATACTTCATTGTTTTCCGTAACAGGATCATAAGCCACAAAAATTCACACATTGAAACTATTTCCAAGGGAGTCGATTTAGAATATAATTTCTCATTTACAGTTTTCGTTTCATCTCAGTTAAATTGTGTAGCTCACCCCTTACAAGCCATATTAAAGAGAACTTGAAAACAAGCTCATAATTTGAAGAACAATCCGGAGTTTGATAGCGATCAGTCATTCTGTAGTCTATAGAGGTCTCCAATGAAAGTTGCCCGTTGCTTCCGATGGTGACACCATCTACAGTAGAGCAGATATATGATGGACTCACACACTACTTCAATAGACAAAAGCTCATCAAATAATGAAGAGACTCATAGGGGTAAGGCTTTATCCAGAAGATCAAAGGAGCTAAAATCTGGGAAGACTTAGCTGCAAAACTAAAGCCCCATTGGAAGAAATATGGAAATGCTAAACATCTGCAATTGTTTGATAAAATCACCATTCTCCTATTGTTTTATGTTTATGGAAATATTCATAGACCAGTAATATAGAGACCCAATAATTATTGACCTAATTTTGCCTTCATCAGTATAAACAGACCATGATCTGGCCATAACGCCTATGGAAACCTTTAAATACCATTTTTTTTATTTTTTTACTAAAGCAACTTATAATGTTAAGTGCAACTTTGTATTTTTTTTTTTTTTTTATTATTATTATTTTTTTACTTTTTGAGATACAGCTTCTATGTATCATGGATACATAGAAGTGGTATCTTGAGCTGAAACTCAAATCCGTCAGGTCTCGTCAGGCCTCGATGACAGCGGGTCCTGCCTGTCTGTGACACGCAGGATCCAGCTGTTATCAATTACATTGAAGTTATGATATGCAGGACATGTCAGAGACATGCAGGACCCGCTGTCACCGAAGTTATCAGTCCCACTAATCTGACGAATTCGGGTTTCAGCGCAAGACACAGCTTACATAGAAGCTGTATCTCAAAGAGCAGAACATTTTTTTTGGGGTAAAAACAAATTACAAAGTTGCACTAAACACCAAGTTAAAACCTAATGATGATGGATTTTACATCGATAATGCGAATACTACAATGCGCTCCTAAATTATGCCGGTGCATACATTCTGGTGGAGGCACCAGCAATCCTATGTGTATGGGGACAACCCAGTTGTCCCCAATGTCTCCCATCAAGGCAAACACTGGTTGGATGAGTTGGTCTTAAAGGGAATGTCTCGTTAAGACAGCCCTTTTCAGACTAAAGCCGGCCCAGTTATCAGCTGATCGCCACTGGTCTGCTTTTAGAAACCCCCGATGATCAACTGATGAATGGCCATGCATAAAATACATAGAAGAACTGAGTCCACCAGAGTGAAAGCATTGTTAGCTACTCTTTGCTGGGGCTAATAGAGGAGACTCTAGTGAGGGGATCCCCCTATATGACATTTCAGACAGGGCATATGGAACGAGGTTGTCTTGATGAAGCAACCCATTAACATATCCGATCCATTGTTTCCCCCCAAAGATAAGTGTGGTCAAAGGCGTCTTGTAGCCTCTTATAACTCTCTCCTATCTAAATGACGTACATAGCCATCCAAGCTGAATGTCCATGTTTATGGGGTGGTCAGGTCACACTGTTGTATGGTCAGCATTAGTAATGCCACAATTTATAATCTCTGGTAATATGAATAGAAACATAAAATATACCGACTTAGTTTTGTGGATATTTGATCAGCGGCACAAAAACTAAAGTACAAATCCCTTATTGCTTTTATTAGGTGGTTTAAAAAGGTTTAAAAAAATTCTCTGTTGGAATATTGATTAAACTTCTCATGAACGTTAGACACATCATTACTGAAAGACTAAGTAACGTAGAACAAAGCGTTAGCTTGTTGCCTCAATACCCTTCAGATCTTTTTTTGTCTTCTCCCTTGGAACTGTCATTTTGATATCACAGAATAATGCCCCAGTGTTTACTATGAGTCACTGGAACCAAATCCACATTGAATAAATATGTGTGAAAATGCTTCAATCACAAAACATCTCCACAGGCGTCACCTGCACGGTTGTCTCCTCTCCGACCGACATCTGAAGTAACTTCCTGTCACCACCAGGAGCCTTTGCTGGAGATTTCCTGTGCCGGACAGGCCAATGTATTGTAAATGGATTTTTAGAAACATTTTTTTCTTTTTTTTTAGCACCATGAGATCTGCTGCTGTTTAGGTCACTTTTATAAGTTGTGGGTAAATGAATAATTAAACATCTTGTTAGTACTTAATGGGGTTATCCAGGACTAGAAAAAAAAGTGCTTGTGTTTCTATATTTTTTTTATTTTTATTATCCCACAAAGAGTGCCAATCTTGACCATGGGCTGTATCTGGTATTGCAGCTCATTCCTATTCAAAGGGACAGTAATGGAGGCTCAGCTGCAATACCAGTTACAGTCTAAGGGCAAAAGTGGCGCTGTTTTTGAAAAAATATATTTTTTGTAATCCTGGAGTACCCCTTTAATATTTAGTGAAACTGAACTATAAATATAAGTGTTTGGGTGATCAGCTGAGTTACTATTTAGATTGTAAGGCCCCGTTCATATCATGTTTTCCTACCATCAGAGGTATACGTCGGGAGGAATCCTAGCGTAAACTTCCGTCAGAAGGCACACACGTATCCTAAACTCCTCGGGCACAGCGCTGCTTTAAGCACTGAGCCCGCAGAAGCTCCTGTTGTCACTGTTCATATATGAACAGTGATGGCAGAGGCTTTAAACTATTGAGTACCCGGCCTGAGCATTGCAAACCGGTGTTTTCCTATCTTGGGAATACCCCTGATGTCACTGTCCATATATGGACAGTGACGATAGGGGCTTTGTAATGCAAGAATCCCCAGTCAGATGCTCTGTATGGGGATTCCACTCCTAGAGGTAGCCCCTGATGTCACTGCTCATATGTGGATAGTGATGTCAGGGGTTTTAAACTATTCACTAGGGTTGTCACAATACCAGAATTTGGGCTTCTATACTGATACTTTGTGTAGTATTGCGATTCTCAATACCAAAACGATACTTTGCCAATAATAATAATTTTTAAAAAAAGTTCTTCCATTTTCTGATGAGGCACGTGGTGTGATGAATTTTGAACCTCCATGTGCCTCACAATAATACTTTAACCCCATCAAGTTTCCCACAGTCATAATGGACAACATTGGGTTAATGTGTGGGGTTAATGACTATTAATGTGAGGCAGTTTTCATTTTTAATTTTTTTACAGCGTACACATCATAACTGACGCTATAAATTTTGTTGTGCAGGTTATTACGGTCACAATGATACCGAATGTGTGTATATTTTATGTATTGATACTTTTATTTTAATGTTTATTGTAAAAAAATGTGTATTTTTAAAAAATGTTTTATTTAATATTGCTTTATTATTTTTAACTTTTTTTATTTTTAAACTTTAATGGACTGACATATATCTATATGCCAGTACATTAGCCTGTGAACTGATAGTACACAGGCAGTTGTTGGGACATACCTAAGTATGCACTAACAGGAAATATGGCCAGACAGCCCTGGGGTCCTTCAATGGAGCCTGGATTGTCTGGCCATATATGGTATGTCACTCAATCACGTCACAGGGATTCCCTGTAACGCGATCCACCGGGCTTCCCCTTTCTCATTTTCCCCTTGAATTCTGCGGTCAACTTTGATTGCGGCATTCAAGGGAATAGCGGAGGAGATCAGATGTTTCTCTGATCTCCGGCGTTAGAGCGGGGCTGCGGCTGTGTAATACAGCCATTGCCCCGCTCCTGACAACAAGTGTGTACACGCGGTCAGCATGAGATGATGCAGCTGACGCTGCACTAATGAGTGACGGCGCCAGCACTGAAGACAGAACACGGTGGTTATTTGCAAGGTGCCCACCATGTTCTCTGTCTTCAGTTCCAGCGTTCGTAAGTACAGCACCGGCCGCATCACATCATGCTGACCGCGCGTGCACTTGTTGTCAGGAGTGGGGCAATGGCAGTGTTACACAGCCGCAGCCCCGATCTGACTACATTCATGTGTTACAATACTAAGCTGTGCAGCTGCACAGCTTCGTATCAACATACATGAATTAACGGAATTGAACCGTTTCAGGGTGAACGGCATCGAAATAGTATCGATATTTTGATGCATCGTGCAACCCTACTATGCACTCCTCAGCCAGAGCATTGAAAGCGCTTTAGCCAGGTACTCCAGAATTTGAGGAGCCCCTGACATCACTGTCCACATATGGACAGTAACACCAGAGGCTTCTCCAGTCCTGAAGTCCTTGGCCAGAGCGCTACAGATGCTCTGGTAAGGGACTACATAGTTAAAAGCCCCTGACATCACTGTCCATATATGGACAGTAACGCCAGGGGCTTCTCCAATCCCGAAGTCCTTGGCCAGTGCGCTACTGGTGCTCTGGCCAGGGACTCCGTGGTTGAAATTCCCTGCCATCACTGTCCATACATGAACAGTGACGTCAGGGGCTTCCCCAGGGCCAGAATCCCCAGGTTGAGCGCTACCTGATGCTCTTCCTAGGGATTCCAGCTCTAGGAAAGCTCCCCAAGGTATACATTTAACTTATACCTGTGACTGATGCCATACAGTGGCATCCGTCACACATAGGTTCCCATGTAAAAAAAAAAAATTTGCAGGATCTCTCAGGATGGAATAGCGTAGTATACCACATTATTGCATCCTCAAAAAAAAAGGAATACCAACGTATACCAGCCCAACGGAGGCCAAAAGGACACTCTTTTGGACTCCGTCGGGCTAATGTAGCCCTATGGATATGTTTAGCGTGCACGTATGAAGCTTTCCCAACGTACGCGCTAAAGGTAGGGCAAAACGTGATGTGAACAGGGTCTAAGCTCTTAGGGGCAGGGACCTCTCTCCTTCTGTTTCATTGTTTGTTTATTTGTTTTGATTATTTGTTATTTTACTTGGTTGTTATTTCCCCAAATGTAAGTGTTTTATAAATGAAGAGAACTATTATTATTATGGTCTCCTATACTGGGTGATAATCAGTCGTGGCAGCCTTTACATGGCCCATATTTGGTTGTTGCCAGGGTCTCCACAAATCATGGATGGCATGTAAAGTGACATTGTTTTATGTGGTCACATTACTCCCCACACGTATTCTCATATTGTTTTGATATTAAAGGGAATGTCTCATTTATTTAATTTTATTTTCAGTAATTAGACGCGAGTCTGTAGAAGAGAAATAATGTGTTTGTTCTTTTTTTAAATGTTTCAGTTATTTATTTAATACTTTTAATAACGACCATATAGAGCGGCACTGCCAATGGAGGAGGAGCAGCAGGGTACCTTTCCAATGAAAAAAAATATATATATATATATAAGTAGTACTTACCCTACTTACTCCCAATTAGAGATGAGCGAACTTATGAAAAGTTTGGTTTGGCTAGTTCGCCGAATTTCACGAAAAAGTTCGATTCGGACCGAACTAGTTCTGACCGAACCTGTAATTTCCGTGCGCCGAGCATGGGTCCAGGGTGCTGATAGAGTTAATGGGCTGCACTAACTCTTTCAGCAACGTTGACAGTACCATGCTCGGCGCACGGAAAATACAATTTTAATGTAATAAAAAAAATACGTTCATACTTACATTCCTCCTGTCCGGCCTCCAGCGATGAAGTTTCATCCATGTCGCCGCTGCAGCCAATCACAGGCTGTAGTGGCGGTCACGCACGTCAGGATGACGTCAGAAGGCCGGCCTCCAGGGATAACGCTTCATCCCACGTGACCGCCTCTGCAGCCAATCACAGGCTGCAGCGGCCTCTGCAGCCAATCACACGCTCCTCTCCTGAAATACTCTGTGCTGCCTTAAACTCTGTGGACAGGTCAGGATCCTGTTTCTTTTAAATGCTGCTGGGGAACCCGCTCGATCCACTATATAAGGCTGCGCTACAGTGCAGCATTTAAAAGAAACAGGATCCTGACCTGTCCACAGAGTTTAAGGCAGCACAGAGTATTTCAGGAGATGAGCGTGCAGATTCAGTGCTGCTGTGAACTCTGCTCTTACCATTACGTAGCTCTCAGTCTGTTACCTCTCCTCCACTCCTGTCCTCAATAACACCTTCACATGATTGGCAAGTCACCACGTAATGGTAAGAGCAGAGTTCACAGCAGCACAGAGTATTTCAGGAGATGAGCGTGCGGATCTTGTGCGGGGTGGTGACTTGCCAATCATGTGAAGGTGTTAATGAGGACAGGAGTGGAGGAGAGGTAACAGACTGAGAGCTACGTAATGATAAGAGCAGAGTTCACAGCAGCACAGAATCTGCACGCTCCTCTCCTGAAATACTCTGTGCTGCCTTAAAATCTATGGACAGGTCAGGATCCTGTTTCTTTTAAATGCTGCACTGTAGCGCAGCCTTATATAGTGGATCGAGCGGGTTCCCTAGCAGCATTTAAAAGAAACAGGATCCTGACCTGTCCACAGAGTTTAAGGCAGCACAGAGTATTTCAGGAGAGGAGCACGGCCGGCCACGGGCAGCCGGTCGTTTTTCCGAGCCGTGCTCCCATTATAAAGTATAGGAGCACGGCCCTTAAAATAAAAAAATAGAACATGTTCTATCTTTTTAACGGCACGGGCACCTTCCCGTGAGAAAACGGGAAGGTACCCGTGGCTAACAGAAGTCTATGGGCCCGCTATTTCGGGTCGTAATTACGACCCATAATAACGGGTGTTTTTACGGTCGTGTGCATGAGGTCCCGTAATGACGGGTGGCTACATGTGTGCACCCGTCATTACGGCAGTGTTGCTAGGCGACGTCAGTAAATAGTCACTGTCCAGGGTGCTGAAAGAGTTAACTGATCGGCAGTAACTGTTTCAGCACCCTGGACAGTGAATTCCGATCAGAATATAGAGTAACCTGTAAAAATAAAAGACGTTCATACTTACCGAGAACTTTCTGCTTCCTCCAGTCCTGTCTCCTGGCCGTTGCCTTGGTGACGCGTCCCTCTCGACATCCGGCCCGACATTCCTGGATGACGATACAGCCCAATTGACCGCTGCAGCAAATCACAGGCTGCCGCGGCCTCTGCAGCCAATCACAGGCTGCAGAGGCCTCTGCAGCCAATCAAAGGCTGCCGCGTCAGAAAAGAAGGTCGGACTGGAGGAAGAAGAGGGACTCGTCACCAAGACAACGACCGGGTACGTATGAAATGCTTTTTATTTTATTTTTAATCAGCAGCCTCTTTTCTCTATCAGTGATTGATAGAGACAAGTGGCTGCCGATTTGTATAATATTTTTGACCGGGTTCAATCAAAACGGGTTCTGCCGAACCCGGTGCAGTTCGGATTCGCTGTGAACCGAACTTTTCCCGATGTTCGGACCGAAACCGGGTTCGGTTGTCCCGGTTCGCTCATCTCTACTCCCAATGCTTCTTCAGATGCGAGCACCACGGCACTGGGTCCTTAAGCCGTCCTGCTTCAGAATGTAGCGTATGGTGGAGTACATAAGGTCCTGATGCTAGACAGTATCAGGACATTGTGTAGCAGCATCCAGTGCTAAAGAGGAGCTGGGAGCAAAGAGGGTAATTAATCAGTCTGGTCTAGGGTCTGAATTAATTTTTGGTCTGGTCTGGAGTTTTAGTTTATATAGGGGTCTGGTCTGAAATCTGATTAATTTAGGGGTCTGGTCTGGTAGTGTCATTAATTTAGCGGTCTGGTCTGGGGTCTGAATAATTTAGGGGTCTGGTCTAGGGACCGATTAATTTAGGGGTCTCTGGTCTGGGGTCTGATCCATTTAGGGTCTCGTGTTTGAAATTATTTAGGGGTCTGGTCTGGGGTCTGATTAATATAGGGGTCAGGGAGACAAAATTTATTGAAAGGTCTGCTCTGGGGTTTGAATTTGTTTAGGGGTCTGGTATGGGGTTTAACTAATTTAGTGGTCCGATGTCTAGATTTATAATGAGATCTGGTTCGGGGTTTGAATTTATTGTGGGTCTAATGTAGTGATACTATTTATATGTACAGGATAACATACTTTCTATGTCTGCGATATACAGGAGCACACATATGTATACATATATATATATATATATATATATATATATATATATATATATATATAGTTACATTATATTTTATGGGGAGGGTAGGTGAAGTTAGTTAAGTTCTAGGTCCGTGTATTTGTGTGTACGTGGGGGGGGGGCGTTATACTGAATGTTTGTCCCAGGTGAAAGTGAGCCCAGCTGCAGCTCTGATATTGGAAACATACCCTTTCTTCCTGTATTGTCTGTATAGATAGTACAGCAGAATGCATATGCTTTATGGCAGCTGAAATGAATGAGAGTCAATGGACAGAGAGATGTTATAGGTTATTACAGTCTCCATAAAGTTATGGAGCAAAGCACTCAGAGATCAGGGAGTAACAGTGGAGCAGTACAATAGAGCTGTCAATAACTCCCCACCCTCTAATGATAATGAGATGACTCTGCTCATACTGCCTAATCTATACAGCAAAGCAAAAGTGAGCTACAGAAACAGGAAGTGTCAGCCTATTGTATCTCCTATAGTATGTGTGTAAAAACGGAAACATTTCAGCACCAACAATTTAAAAAATGTATGTTTATAATAACAACCTGATTTAAATAATGTCATTTTCTGATGATGATGACCATTACCTTCTACTTTATTAGATACACATTAAATTTATTATGTACATTACTTTTATGTGCTCTTTTTGTTTTTGTAAAAACAAATCACTTTGGTATGTGAAAGATATAATGCCGCAGTGTTTGTTCTCCCAGATCACCACTGGGAAGTGTTACATTTGCCCCTGTGTCATGTAGGTGTTCTGCTTTGAATGTGTAATTGTCTAAAAAAAACAAAACAATGTTTTTGCATTTTTGGACAGGATCTGGTAGCTCGAGTTCCATCACCTCATGTGTTAATCCAGCTTTGGCTAGGCTGACGTGTATCTTTTCCAATATGTCACATTGCAGATTGCCTCCCAGCAGTAACAGGATTGTGTGCCCCAAGGAAACATAAAACATACAGAATTTCCAATTTTCAGCCTGGTGTCAGGGTTTGGACAAGGCAGCATGATAAAATGATACAAAAGAAGATGGATGGAACAACACCAGGATATTTGACATGAGTCTATTGCCTATTCTGTGTTTGGAGCATGTGAAGCGTGTTCAGTAGAATTTGTTGGTTTTGGTCCCATTGATTGTGTATAAATAGAAAATAACATAGAACTGTTATCTGTTGCGCATAACATCACGTATCCTGAATTTCTTGGGAAGGAGCTGGATGTAGGCCAGAGGTGGATCCTCATAGTTATATAATTAGGTAAGTGTACTCTGTTCTTGCCAAATCTCTGTAGAGAAGACACTTCTCTAGCAGCAGATGGATTTGGCTTACCTACATGACGAAGGATTCGCAATGTTTTTGAGGAATGGACACACCAGGATAATGTTGCATTTATTTGATGTGCAAGTCTCAGTGCTCAGCGGAGTGGATGAAATTGTTCTTGAGCTAATTACGTCGTTTCGTAAGATTGCCAGGTACAGTCTGAACTCTGCTTTAAATTAGATTCAAGACAGCAAGAAGACATGTTTACTAATGTGTGATTGTTCCCCAGCCTCGAGCGCAATACTCTGTATATTTTGATTAAAATCCAACATATGATGTGTACTGTGCCGTAACTACACGCCATAAATTATCCTGCGGAATGAAAATGTTTTTCAAATGTTGCTTTATCACTCCGGTGTTTTACCACCAACAATTTAGGAGGTACCAACCCAGTTTGGTTTCTATTATTGTTCGTATGTTTGTGCGTATCCAAAACTATAAGTATAGCATTTAAACGGGTGTTCCTATGAACAACACTATCCACGGAGATAGTCGAGTACCTCGCTCGGCTATCTCCGTCAGTCCCATAGAGTTGAACAGAGGGGCTTGCCCGACCACCACTCCATTCTAATGGGGGACACAGGTCCCCATTTTCATAATCGGTTGTTGGTCCCAGTGATCATGTACTTATCACCTATCCTGTGGATAAGTATTGTTCATGAAAAAACGTATTTAAGAGAAATTCCACCTAATGTCATCTCCATGTTATGTCATCCACGTGTTATGTGTTACATAGACATGTCAGAAGATTATATCAGTGGTTCTCTGTGGTCTGTAACTCCCATTGATTCACAAATTTAAGGGGCCAGAGCAATCACCGCGTAGAACAGATCAAAGTGAACCACCCTCCCACCATAGTGCTTTAGTTTGCTTTTAAGGACAGAAGGGCATGGTGTCTGTTTCTCCCCTCCACCCGTTTCATTGACCTTGGACCAATTTCAGCCCCGTTGTTTGTTGACAATGCAGTTCCTCTGCAGAAGGGAGTCCTACAAAAGTTCGTACCACCTAATAGCAAAGGGAATAGTCCCAACCAGGTAGCCGCCTCATTGGCTGCTTCTGTTACGTAGGCCCTTGGGCAAAAGTACTGGACACATTACTTTAAGATTCTGAGCCCGGGAGCAAAAACTGCACTTAGGGCCTTGGACACAATTATGAACCACTTTTAAAGGGGTTGTCCGGACATTTTGATGACCTATCCTTAGCTGCTACGGATGTGTACAGAGCGGTGCCAGTAAACTGTGAAAAGGCCGCAGTGACGAGTGCCGCTGCCCCATCAAACAGCTGATCGGCGGGGTTGCCGGGAGTCGGACCCCCATCGATTTAATGACCTGTCCCGAGGAAAGGTCATCAATAAAAAATTGCCGGACAACCTTTAAAGATCAGGCAGCCCATCCTAAATGTCGTCATACAAGATGGAGATATGCAAACTACAAATATGAAGCAATGTAAAATTCCTCCATCTAGTTCTTTTAAATGATTGCCAATCAATGCTTAGTCCCTGGTGGTTGTTTCTACAGCTAATGGGCATTCACAGGTGGTAAGTGGTACAATAAGCTTTTAGTACCTAGCAAACTATGAAAAGAGTAAAATGAAAATGAAGCCTCTCTCAGCTTTTCTAGTTCATGGCGCCCTACCCACTAATCCCATGATGGTAGACCACCACTCCCTGATAACCTTTGACTGGTTTATTCTCTTGCTTATGTTGCAGAGTCAGTAGAGAGGGGAAACCTTGCTAGAATCACACCCCATGGAGAAGGGTTATGTGGGGGCAACTTGACCTGGGCTCCTCTCCTCAAGTCCCATTGAGGCTGCATTGGATGGCCCCTATGGTATGTTTGTCCTTACCTGCAACACTAACCCTGAAAAATGGCTCTTCGGGAAGTATTTATAGTTCCGCAATTCCTCAGGGCCTACAATCCTCGATCTTGACTGTTAATTCACATTGTTTATGTAACTGGATGTGAAGAAAATGAGTTATTGAAGACTTTACATTTTTGGAAATCTTTTTTTTAATTATACCATTGCCTCGCCATTACCTATGCAGCACTATTTCAAGGAACACACAAAATTCTCACTGTCAAATTGTTTCTTTTGATTGACTTACAACCCCCGGCCTTGTACAAGGTTTGGTGGTGGGTAATGAAATGATTCTGAGCACTCTGCAGGCGTGCTCTAATTCCCGACTATTTTATTTGTGCATGTACATGCATTTATGGATGTTTTATTTGTGCATGAATCAGTCTAATGGGGCTGAATATGCTGATGGAAGCTGTATACACAGGCAAGCACAACATATCCTCAGCTCGTAGCCGTATGTCAATCAACTACAGAGGTGCAGGCTGGCGCTTTAAATCAAACTGCACATTCTCCTCTAAATAAAAGAAACTGCAAAATTAACAGTAAGTCTGAAAACACAAACTCCTGTAATCAGCAATGTGGTGCCCGACCCAAAACACGGGTTAATTTTTCATGGACATCATGTTTTTTGGCTCTACTTTTATTAAGCAGCTTTTTTTCCCCTACTCTGCAAATCTGCTTTTCATTTGCTACGTGCCAATAGTTTTAACAGCTTTTTCAATTCAACAAAAAATGTTTTTAGTTATTTATTTATTTTTTTAAACTGCTCCCATTAGTAGAAGTTTTTATGGTTCTTAGCGAGTCCTAAACTACATGTAAACCAAAAATTAAAAGGGATCTCTAACATTTTTTTATTTTGGAAATGTATCTGATTAAAAGAGGCCGTGCTAATACTTTTGCGGCTTTTCAGAAATAAATAAATGTTTAAATAAAAATTTGCACACAAAATCGATGTTTCCCTTCGGGAAAGAAACTTTGCTTGACATTTGCAAGAATTATGATTATTGCAAATCGGCAGCGCCTTTTTCCCCCATAAGGAACATTGAGATCTCGCGCTTACTGTTGCAATATTAATGGCGCTTGCGGGTGAGCAAATGTCGCCATGTAGTCTTAAACTAAAGATATAGTAGTTACAAATCTTAGAAACTCTCCCTGCCCCATTTACTAGAGGAGATAGAAACCCAATCACTATTATGGAGCGGGACACGTTCCCGACAGACAATCAGAATCAACACCATGGAATAGTTTTGATTTTATTTTAGTGATTCCCTGTCATAATCAAAATCTTATGTTACTGGCATTGAAAGATTGAAAGAGCTTTTATAACATTAGAAAAAAATGGTCTGTTTAAGTGAATAGGTCTAAGCTGCAGTACCACACACAACCTATCAACAAGAGTGGCGCTGTTTCTATGAAAAATAAAAAACGATTTAATGCCACCCCTTTAAAGAGCTATGGGCCATGTTACTGAAGAAGGACCCTGTCAGTGAGCGACTCTCCTCCATTCACTGGCATTGAGCTGTTCTAGGGTTGAACAAGCGGCTTACAGCACCCTGGATCTCTGTGCCTGCTATTTTAACTTTGCTTGCATCTAAAGTATTACTTTCTCATGTAGCTTTTGATAGTCCATGTCTTTTACTATGGAACTTTGATCTTCCATTCCCTCAAATAGCTACTTTTCCATCATCCACTAAAGGGGATGTCCATAATGAGATGTATACAGTTTCTGTTTAGGTCAGTAGGAACCGTGTAGCACTGCATAGGAATCAGCCCCCTCGTGGAGGAAGCAGAGTGGTTTACATCCTATGGTACTCCAGTTGTTATGAAATTACAACTCCCAGCCTGCCTTGACAGCCTTTGATGAGAGTTGTAGTTTTTCCAACAGCTCGACAGCCACAGGTGACAGACTAATCAACGATCCAACCCGTTATACAAAACATAGGTCACCAGTTAATAACAGACCAGAGACAATTCTCCATAGATCGAATCTAGGCCACTATAGGAGAAGAGCAGCCAAGAAATACGTCTTGTCATGTGATGTCTTGTAACGTTCTATTCATGCAGACATTTTTTGTCTTCTCGTTGACAACTTCTTTTGGACTCCATAATCCATTGTCTTCTACCATCTGCAACCAATGTAAGAAACCAAAATAACTATTAATGGAATATTACAAGAATTCACTCGAAATGACAACTCAGGATTTATATTTCCTAGAAGGATTTTTATACTTTATTTTATGGAGAGGCCTTTTTGTACTTTTCTCCAGTGAGTTGGAAATGTGAAATAGGTTCAATAGTCTTTGGTTTCTTAGGTTGATTTTTATCATTAGTCAATCTCTATGACCTACCCAGTGGCGGATTATCATTAGGGCGTTTCGGGCGGTCGCCCGGGGCCCAAGACTGCCAGGGGGCCCAAGGCTCCCAGGGAGCCTATGACCGCCCGAACCCCCTCATGCCCAGTGGCGTCGCTAGCACCGGAGGGAGCCCCGGTGCCAGGACCGCACCTGTCAGGCGAGGGGAGCTTTGCTTCTACTTAGCAGCCGTGGTCTGTGCTGCTTTAGAAGCTCCCCCTCCAGCCCCCCTTCCCTGCTCTAAACATCTCTGCTGCTAGCTGTCGGGACATGGGGGAGGGGAGACTGTCGGCGGGCTCTGTGCTGTGAGCAGGAGAAGAGCTGCAGTGAAGACATAAAAGGTAAGTGCATGTGTGTTTAATATCCATATTCATGTATGTTTAATGTCCATATTCATGTATGTTTAATGTCCATATTCATGTGTTTACAAGGTGTACTTTGTGTATAATGTGCATACTCGTGTATAATGTGCCTACTTAGTGTATAATGTGCATACTCGTGTGTACTTTGTGTACTATGCATACTTTGTGTATAATGTGCCTACTTTGTGTACTTTGTGCATAATGTGTGTACTTTGTGTACTGTGCGTACTTTGTGCATAATGTGCGTACTTTGTACTGTGCGTACTTTGTGCATAATGTGTGTACTGTGCGTACTTTGTGCATAATGTGGTACTTTGTGTACTGTGCGTACTTTGTGCATAATGTGCCTACTTTGTACTGTGCGTACTTTGTGCATAATGTGCGTACTTTGTGCGTACTTTGTGCATAATGTGCGTACTTTGTGCATAATGTGCGTACTTTGTGCATAATGTGCCTACTTTGTGCATAATGTGCGTACTTTGTGCATAATGTGCGTACTTTGTGCATAATGTGCCTACTTTGTGCATAATGTGCGTACTTTGTGTACTTTGTGCATAATGTGCGTACTTTGTGCATAATGTGCATACTTTGTGTACTTTGTGCATAATGTGCGTACTTTGTGCATAATGTCCTTACTTTGTGCATAATGTGCCTACTTTGTGCATAATATGGTACTTTGTGTACTGTGCGTACTTTGTGCATAATGTGCCAACTTTGTGTACTTTGTGCATAATGTGCGTACTTTGTGCATAATGTGCGTACTTTGTGCATAATGTGGTACTTTGTGTACTGTGCGTACTTTGTGCATAATGTGCCTACTTTGTGTACTTTGTGCATAATGTGCGTACTTTGTGCATAATGTGGTACTTTGTGTACTGTGCGTACTTTGTGCATAATGTGCCTACTTTGTGTACTTTGTGCATAATGTGGTACTTTGTGTACTTTGTGCATAATGTGCGTACTTTGTGCATAATGTGCCTACTTTGTGTACTTTGTGCATAATGTGCGTACTTTGTGCATAATGTGCCTACTTTGTGCATAATGTGCGTACTTTGTGCATAATGTGCATAATGTGCGTACTTTGTGCATAATGTGCGTACTTTGTGCATAATGTGCGTACTTTGTGTACTTTGTGCATAATGTGCGTACTTTGTGCATAATGTCCTTACTTTGTGCATAATGTGCGTACTTTGTGCATAATGTGGTACTTTGTGTACTGTGCGTACTTTGTGCATAATGTGCCTACTTTGTGTACTTTGTGCATAATGTGCGTACTTTGTGCATAATGTGGTACTTTGTGTACTGTGCGTACTTTGTGCATAATGTGCCTACTTTGTGTACTTTGTGCATAATGTGCGTACTTTGTGCATAATGTGGTACTTTGTGTACTGTGCGTACTTTGTGCATAATGTGCCTACTTTGTGTACTTTGTGCATAATGTGCCTACTTTGTGTACTGTGTGTACTTTGTGCATAATGTGTGTACTTTGTGCATAATGTGCGTACTTTGTGTACTGTGTGTACTTTGTGGATAATGTGCCTACTTTGTGCATAATGTGCCTACTTTGTGTACTAGTGTTTAGGTAGTGTTAGCAATAGTTACGGCGCGGCAGGGTGGTGGTGGAGAAGGGGGGCCCAAGTTTGGGTAACAGCCCAGGGCCCATGGTCTTCTTAATCCGCCACTGGACCTACCTATGGCCATCTTACCACTCTGCATTTTCCACTCTTTCAATCTCCCTGCAATTGTTTTTCACCGTCTATTTTACCGTGGCATTCACCCATGCATTGATCATTGAGACAAAAAAAAAGTTTCTTGATTTAAAACGATAAAGACCTCAGATGAACACAACATAAACACTTAATAAACTACAAGAAAATTCATCAGAATTTCAAAGGAAAGATTATGATGTAGGATTACGCATTATTCTGATAAATTTATGTTGAAATTATGCAATATGTCTAGTAAATCTAGTCTCACTTTATTGTAACATAATTATTTTCTAACTAAAATATTGTTACTTGAACCTTCCAAAAGAAGACAGGAAACAAATATTTCTGCAGTTTAAAGTGATGATATGCCTAAAACTGAATACAGTTTCTGCCTGGTCTGACATTGCAGACAGAATCGGGAATTGTGCGGAGAGAAAGAAGAAAGAAAGAAAGAAAGAAAGAAAGAAAGAAAGAAAGAAAAAAAGAAAAAAGGGAGGAAAGAAGGAAGGAAGGAAGGAAGGAAGAAAGGAAGGAAGGAAGGAATTTGGTCCGCCAAGAAAAACCGATCAAGAGCCCTTTACTAAAAAACATAGTTAGGCCACATGCACACGACCGTAGCCATGTGCAGAAGCCGTGAATTCCGGGTCGGCCGGCCACGGAGTGACAGCCGCGAACCGCCCACAAATCGCGGGCCGTGCCATTATTTTCTTTCTGTGGTCCGGGCTCCGGAGCCATGCACGGACCATGAAAACCACGGTCGTGTGCATAGCCCCATAGGAATGAGTGGGGCCGCAATTCTCCCATGGATTTTCAGGGGAATTGCGGCCTCAAAAGCACGTTCGTGTGCATGAGGCCTTACAGTAAACTTAAGTCTGGTTGCACTGCAATTTATTTTAGCAAATTGTATCTACAGATATAGCAAGCGCAAACTTGACGAACAGTGCGCTACTCTATTTAAGTAGGGTGCCACAGCACACTACGCAATTTATGTAATGTGCCATTCTAATAGTAAGTTTATTAGAATGGCGCATTGTGTAAATGGAGTAGCGTGCTGTAGCACCTGACGTAAATAGTGTAGCTCGCCGTTCACCATGTTGGTGCTTGCTACATTTATCGTTTATCTCTTATATTGTTTGTGGGCCCTGCATTTAAACTTTAATGGACCTGACTAAGGGTCTGTGGGCCTCTTTTAGCCATGGCCCCTTGGGCACTTCCCTAATATCATAATAGTCAGTTTGCTCCTTAAAAGTAGGCAGGTAGGCAAGAAGGAGTGCGCTAAAGGAGGAACGCCATTGCAATGTTTAGTCAGATTAGGCATTATCTTTGGGAATACTAATTACTAATGTTTGAAAGTGTGCAATCTTCAATAAACTTTTTAAATGCTCAGATACAAAGTAGAATTTGAAGGACCTATATCTTTTTTCAGCCTATATAAGTATGTTTTGTAATTGTAACTTATTTTTATAAAAGGGTTGTCTGCATAAATACATTTTAGGTTCACAATAATAGGGGGGAAGTCAAGAGAGGCACATTTTGTCATCCCTGCCTATATTCTTAAAGGCACCTTGTCTTGTTTTGTCCCTCTTGGGAAACTCAAGAAAAACCGCTGTTACATTTTTGAACCAGTGTTTGGATACCCTTTAAGTATGTATTGTATAATTCATTTGTAGCACACTGAAATTTTTCCTTAGTGCTAGTAAAAGATAATATCCATTTGAGGCTTCACATCCGTTCTTAATCTTTCAAGCATGGCTATTTGTCTTGACTCAGGGCTGTCATAGGTATTAATCCTTTTAACCTACATTTTACATACTGTGTATAATCTAACCTTCTATAATACACACAGATGTGATCTTCCCTTTTCAATTAAAAAGAAGAACAAAAAGCTTATTTTAATATTCATACAGCCGATTTTACAAAGTAATGTCCACATTCATTGCAAAATACATGACACAATCAATAATTCATGTACTTTGTTCTGACAAGACTGAATGATAATCCAGAAATGTTCTATAGCAGGATCACTTATAGCTCTGTAGAAAGCGAAAAGTGGTTTAAATAAATGATGACATTACAGGGCTGATTTGGAAAATTTCAAGAAAATCACCATTTCTGAAATAAAAAGGTAGAGTTAAAATCTGTCAGATAATTTATAGAGCACCAGACCCTCTGGCTGGATCATCCTCCTGTAGATAGAACATTCTTGGTTCTGGTAAAGGCTGTCAATGGATAATTCCAGTCCTGCTCCTCATTAGCCTGGTTGTGGTAAGCTTTAATGGTCAACAGTGCCCAAGTAAAACAGTCATTCTCTCATCCTAGCGATGATGCCATTTCCTGAGAGCAATGAAGGTCCCAAAATTAAACTCCATCCAAAAGTGTTAGAATAGATTTATGAAATGAAAAACTTTTCTCACCTAAACTGATTTTTTAATTTCATGAGTTGCCTTATGGTGACAAACCCTGTCCATATGCACAATTGGGACATATAGACATCATGGAGATGAGTCCCCGATTTAGGATCACCCTCTATAAGCCAGAGTGGAGAGCCACTAGGACAGAGCTTCTCCTACTCTGTAGGCCACCATGTAATAATACACAGGTGTGGCCGGCCGAAACTCTTCAATAGCTGCTTTCATGGCGATAAGCTGATTGTTGGGATGACTTTCTACAGCGGAGAGATAGTTTGGTGCAAACAACAACTTTATTGTAATCTAGTTTAAAACTTCCTTCAAAAGGGAAAAAAGTTAAAACTGGGGCAAACATTTTTTAGATTCAGATTTAGAATTTGTTCTCCATGATTCCGAGGGGGGTTACCTGAATCACGAATGGACTATGGAGGCATATTGTAAATCTGAAATTGCATGTCTCCAGTGTACATTTTTTGTATTTAATGAAATATAAATAATCAAAAAAGCTGTGTGCAAAATAGTTTATAGCAATGTGCAGGTCCACCCAATGAGCTGAGTGCTGGTGGACACCCTGGCTCTTTCTGCATGGGAAGTAAGAAGGGACTATATTCTCAGTTGCCAAAGCGGGAAGGACACAGATTCTGTTCAAAGCCCCTCCCCAGCAGCACAGATTAGCAGCAGCACCAAGTGGATACAGGGAAGCAAAACATGATGAAAAATTTTATTTTTTAGGCTAGAAAAACTGCTAATTACATTTAAAAAGTTGTTAACAGCATTTAAGGACTTTTTGTATGAAAATGATTCATATTATAGCTCCTTTAACTTTCTAGGAACTGATTGAACCCAATACACTAAGGCCTCATGCACACGACTGTAGCCATGTGCACGGCCGTGATTTTTGGGTCGGCCGGCCACAGAGTGTCAGTCGCGAGCCACCTTCAAATCGCGGGTTGTGCACATTGCAGCGGCCATTATTTTCAATGAGCCCGGACCACAGAACACGGCCGCAATAAGGCTTGCCCGTTCTTTCTGCGGTCCGGGCTCTGGGGCCATGCACAGAGCTTGAAAACCATGGTTGTGTGCATGGCCCCATAGGGATGAATGGGGCCGCAATTCTCCTGTGGATTTTTGGGGGAATTGCGGCCGCAAAAGCACTTTCGTGTGCATGAGGCCTTAAAGGTGACTACTGTTTTTTAGTTAAATTATCCTACCTTTATCATGGAATCTCCTCAACTATGATCTCCGTGGACCAATATTGTATATTCTCCATTTTTCAAAATGTGAGCACTGGAAAAGCTCAATATTTTAACCTATGACACGATACTGTAATTATACATGGCCATATGTCAAGACCTAAAAAGAAAACTAAATAAAATTACGTTTTGTGTATGTGGACAAATTTTGTAAATGAACTTTTTGCTGCCAACATATTCTTTCAACACAGATCTTGAGAAAGAGTCATTAACACCAGCAATTTTAATCCCCATTAAAATTTTATTATTAGCATATTTTAATAGTATGCCTGTAAATATGTCTTTCAAGGACCTTGTCTCTTAAGTCTGATGAAGGGGACCCAGGTGCCCTGAAAGACATTATTACTACAATAAAGTTTCTTTGAATGCTCTTCATCTCTTCCATTGGAGATAGTGCATTGGTGGTGTCCTTGGATTACACGGTCATATATCCAACTTACAAAATGGAACGTGTTGTACAGATCTGTCATCTGCTTGTTTATGGGCTGATCGCTGCCCGGTTTATACAGGACAATGATTGGGAAGGAGCATTCATACGAGCACACGTTCAACCGATCATTGGCCCATGTAAAAGGGCTTTTACTCCACAAACTGTTGCCGCTTATTTGTCTACCAAACTTGGACTGTTACTTGACTACTTTTGCTATTATCACCCTCCTTCCAGACTGTTTCAGCCACTGGACTTTGAATCTGCTACCAGACAATGACACAAAATATATGAGGATTTGTAAGAAAAAAAGATCTTTTTCTAAGGTTGACATAGTGCAGCAAGGAGGCACCATATGGGATTTAATATGCTGTTGTACTGGGTCTGTGCACCTGGCAATGCTGTTCAGTCCAGTTCTACAGGCAGTTTGCAGACCATATACTGTGAGTGAATACAATACAGTTAAATCCAGTGACTCACAGGTGACATATTTTCTGATTTGACTCATTCACTTTTAATTTTCTACTCCATCTGACCCAGACTGCTATGACGACTTCTCCCGGCCATGACTCATCTCTGAAGACTTTACTTCTCAGACATCTTTTGCTTCTCACTATTCCATCACCCTCCCCACCTTCACCCCCTACATAAACTGTCCATTCTGCCTCCCGTTTACAGTTCCATTCTGCTGCTTCCCTCATTATTGTGATCACTGCTGTGTAGTAAAGTGCCCCCAAATAATGTACTTCACAAATTATTGTGTCATATCTATGGTTACCCTAAAAATAATAGATAGTGCCCCAAAGCAGTAATAGTTCCCCACACAGCAATGCACCTGTCTTTGTGCCACACACAGTTATTGTGCCCCCTTAGGGGGAATCAACACAGTAATAGTGCTCCACACAGTAATAATGCTCCCTGACTGCTCCTACACAGAAATAGTGCCCCTATTGTGCCGCACACAGTAATTGCCCCCCCCTTAGTACCCCTCCACAGTAATTATGTTCCCTTACTGCCCCTATACAATAGTGACCTCTTACTGCTTCTAAATTTATTAATGTCACCTTACTTCTCCTGTACAGTAATAGTCCCCCTTAGTGCCCCCTTACTTAATAAAAGTGCCCCATTAGTGTATTCCACATGGTAATAGCGACCCATACTTAGTAAAAGTGCCCTCTTAGTGCCTTCCACACATTAATAGTACCCCTTAGTGGCCCCCCACATAGTAAAAGTGCCCCCTAAATAAGCCTCAACAAAGTAATGAAAAATTTCCAACAACTACACTACAACCCTTTACTCTTCTCATTACTGGGCAGCCAGTAGAAGCCAGCATTCAACAGCGTGGGTCAGGGTCGGAAAGCATGGTGCCATGGGGAGCAGACAGGTGACGTCATGCAAGGGAAGAAGGTATATAGCCTGGAAAAGTGATGCCCTGTGTGAGGGGGGAGAACAGTAGAACACAAAGGGGCGATCAAAAGAGAAGTCAGAGAGAAGTACAGGTAGAGAGTGGCAACGCACAGCCTCAAATAGGCTGTCAGAGAGAGAGCAACTGGCGTTTGTCCATTATTCTCCTTGACAGTCTGCTCTCTGGCCCGGTTGCTCTGCAGCATGCTGTAGTCAGCACCCCTTCTCAGTAAATGAGTTATGCTCCCTGAGCAGTCGCACAGGTCACACAGCCCAAAGGCCGGCCCTGCCTGATACACAAGTTCCATCTGATACAAACAGTTAATCAACAAGATGACTTCCTGTACGGGACTAATTACTCACCAAAATGTAGTGTATTGCATGCATGAAAGGGCATTCAAAGGGTCTATAGGGTACTGCAATTAGTTTAACTGATGGATGCTAAAGCCATAAAGTAAAAATGGTTATTTTACACTTGATTCCGCTCATTTTGCACGCGTTGGGGGCCACTTTTAAATTCTGCAAAAAATGACAAGCTTGCAATAAATCTCCTGTAACCAATTTTATAATTTAATGGAAATAATTGGAACGTGAATGTTTGTACATATAACCCATGGTGCTTTTTTTCTTATAATTAGTTGAAATATAAATTATAATGATTTATTAGGAAAGATTCCGTGGTGTTATGTTTACGGGAGATCACAGTTCTAATAATGTAACAACAATTACAGAGGAATCATATGTCATTTTGTATACATTAGGTTCCATTTGTGCATGTAGCACCGTAACAATGATACAATTGAAAAATGATGCATTTCGAGGGGGAAGAAAAGCCATTACTATTCCCCCCATTATGATACTAAGCTTTCATTTACATAAGCAAAGAATATACAGAGAAGTCACCTAGATGTCTCTTGATTTTCATTGTTCTATCAAATATCACTGAGCGAGAGCATTTATCAAACGTAAACACAGGCAACACAAATCACTTTCTTTACAGATGTCATTGTGTTTGTACTTATTTTTATATACTTAGGATACATAGTCATATTTTAATACTGATCAGTTTGGACGACACTTATATCTGCTGCAAAGATAAATTTAAAAAAATAAGTATTTTTTTCTCCATGAATAAAAATGATAATTTGAAATAAAATGTTACATATGATATTATATATAAAATATTTATATATGGTATTTTAAAAAAAATACTTTTTATGTTATATTTTACAATGGAAACACAAGATTTTATTTGCTTGCAAATTTTTTAAATTCTTATTTTGGAATTTTTATATGAATGTACTTATAATTTTTTTTATGTGTTTATTAAAAGATTTTTATTTTGTTATTTTTGCCTTGATATATTTCTGAATAGATTTTTTTTATTTCTGTACTTATTAATAAATTTATTATTTTGTATTTTTTTTATGTATTTAGTTATTTATTAATGACTTTATTATTTATTTTATTCTTTTTATGTACTTATAAATTGCTTTATTATCATTTATTACTTTGATTTATTAATTTATTAATCATTTTTTTAATTGATTTATTTATGTTTTTAATTACTTTATTTATTTTATGTATTTATTGATTATTGGTAAATAAATTTGTCTGAACTGTTTTTCTTAGATTAATATAACAATTCAGAACACTGAAATGTTTTATAGATTATATTCCCCATCACCCCAGGCACTTCACAATATACCCATGGAGATGATAAATGCAGGCTCTTTATTACGTAAATTAAACACAATTTTGACCCTTTGACTGCTGAAGACAATTGGGACTTCATAAAAAAAATTCCTACAGTGCCTGAAGGGAAGTCATACACACCTCATAGTGTCTGAAAATGTCACAGGGAGGTAATCAGCGTTCCTAAATTATATGAGAGGCTTGTAATAAAGCGTGAACTGTCTCACATTAGGTAATGAATATCGAGGCTACAATTACTCGTATTCACATGCGAATTTACCTATGAATTAAACATGGACCAGAGTATTAGAGATATTAGAGTATTAGAGATGTAATATTGCCTTCAAAGGCTTACATAAAGAAGAGAAGGCCTCATAGCAAAACTCATAATGAATGCCTCCCCTATTCCGGATCAAGGGCCCAATGCTCGTTTCCTGTTCTTCCTCTAGGAGAGAAGGATGATGTCACCCTGGAGCTGGTTTTTCCCTCTCTTGTTCACTGAGGGTATGGCACCTTTTAAGAGATGGAGACCTGTGCAGTACTTCTGCACAGGAGACCTGCCTCAGCCCGCTTAAACATTGCCCATGTAGGATAGCGCCAACCTGATCTGCAGCCTTGTGTGGAGAGGGAGAAACTAGTTCCCATACCCCATAGTGAAGTAAGAAAATGTACCCCTGCTATAAGGCCCCCTGCACACAGCCGTAGCCGTGTGCATAGTCCGTGATGGCGGGCACGGTCGGCCGCGTTCAGTCACCCGCATTTGGGGGCCATGCTCCCATTATAAAGTATAGGAGCACGGTCTGTAAAATAAAAAAATAGGACATCTCTTATTTTTTGTGGATGCTTTCTATGGCCCGGACACCTTCCCATGAATATACGGGAAGTAGTCCGTGGACAATATAAATGAATGGCTTCGTACTTTGATCCGCAATTACGGATCCGTCATTGCGGATCAAAATTACGGTCGTGAGAATGGGGCCTAAGCTCTACTGACATGTCTGTTTTAGAAAGAAAAACTTGCATTCCCCATAAACTAACAATTCTGGAGCATCTTTTCTTACAATTCTGTGTTGTGCCATTCTTCTGTTATTCCTCCTCGAAATGTATGAATAAATTAACAACAGGGTGTTATCATTTCCTTTGTCAATAGGATGTGTCCCTACAGATATTGACAATTTCAGCAGTAACTGGACAGTATCAGAGTGGGTAGGGTCATGCTCCCCTAACAAAAGAAGAAGTAACACCCAGTTGTCAATTTATTCGTATATTTCCAGGAGGAATAACAGAGGATCGGAACAATCAAGAGTTCTAATAAAAGATTCTTCAGAATCAATATTTTATGCATGCTGCAAGTATTTAATAAAACAGACATGTATGAAGTGCTGACTGGTCCTCTTTTAAGTGGCACTGGATAAAATTGAAACACTGCATTATACAGTGCAAGACCTGAAGAGGAAGAGTATGACACAAGCTTTCTTTCTCTGTCCCTATGTCATGTTCCGCTCCGCAAGCCCTGTGCCGGACCTTACACAGTATAGCAGCACTGACTGGAATTTTCCTTTTGGTGGTGAGTACCTATGTTTTTATGTTTTTCATTTTAATTTTCCAATAGCTTTTATTTATTCATAGAGATATATAATAGGTGTAAAGGGCTCTATTTGAGGACATCCCATTCTACACTGTTCCGACCTTCAAAAAGCAACAGAAATCAGTTGCGTACATAGAGGTTGGGGGCCCTAAATAGAAGACAAAAATGAAGCTCCTATTAGGTGCTACTCAACACCACCATCTTCTCAACCAATGAGCACCTGGTGCCCTATCCATTTTTCCTGATTTAAGTACATTTTCCACTTCCTTGATTGCTTTCATTGCAGCACTAGTGGAAACCACATCCCTGTACCGGTTCTTACCACCTTTTAAAACGGTGACAAGACCAACCTTCAGTAGCGTAGGCTGCCTCTATGCTACGTACGTTGATGGCAACCTGACACAAAAGAATTGACGCAGAGCCTCACTCCTGTTACATCCCTAGCCCTGGGGCGGTGACAAATCGAGAAAATGTCTCAGTCCACCCTTTTCTAAGAGTGTCCCCTTTGAAGAACCCCCACAAACCTTCACTAAATTTCCATTTATTGGCTTAAAATGTTATCTAGATTAGAAATTCAAGGTTTCATATACCCTATTATGAATTCTATGTTACTAGCGGGGGGTTCTCTATTCAGGATCATCATCTCTTGGCCATAGTGTAGGGCAGTTACAAAGAGCATCTCTCTCTTTCTTGCTCTGGAGGACCTGTCCTGTCCTGCATTATAGAGAATACCCATTGATTTGAATGGGCACTGTGTAATGTTTAACTTCCCCAGTGGTGGCGCTGCAGGGAAATTGAACGCTTACTGCCAGGTTCCTCCACAGATTACAGCTGATCGCTGGATGTCCCATCAGGAGGACACTTTACGATCTGCTTATTGCTAAGCCTTCTCTCAAGTAGGGATTTTACAAAGTGAGAATAAAAAACCTTTTATGATCTACAATACAAGTCTGTATACAGAGAAAATAAATGAAAAAGGAGTTCAAAGGAGTTTAGGCAGAATCCAAAGTAACGAATATCAAGGTGCATTTAAACCTAATGACATGTACATAAATTGGCCATTGGAAGGAAGAGCCTTCGCTCTACAGCCTAGACAAGAAATCTGTGAACTTTTTCGTTATGGCAAAACTTTATGAGCTCGAAAAACATTTTATTATTTTGCTCTTTTGCTCACCTTTTATCATTAAAATAAAGGACATGAGTTGTAAAAAGCAAAATAAATATGCACATAATTTTTAAGGCAAGAAGTGTGCGAATAAATCTTGCTCTGAGCAGCTGTACTATAACAATAATTTGCGCACTACAGCTGCCACAACAATATCAAATTTTATAGGTAAAAAAACAGTCAAAAGTTTAATGGAATAGTAGAGTTTGATATATATTTTGCTATAAATAAACATTATCTAATGAAGGAATGCTGCGATTATTTCTCGGCAGCAGATCATTCCCTATGATATATCTTTTCACTCGCAAGGAGCTGAAATTGGCAATCATACTTAAGCATCTATAACAATACAAATCTATATATGCTAATACCAGGGGCTCTCATTGCTATGTATGATCATGGTTTAACAGTCAGCTGCCGACTACAGTAAATCTTCCCCCTAATTGTATGAAATCATAAAAAATAAAATACATTCATTTTTGTTTGACAATAATCCCTTTATATTTGTGGCTTCAATGACAACTATGTAATATCTTTAAAATCAATACAGCTATCTAAACTGGATTTGAAAAGACTGGACTACACAAGATCTCCTTTGTCAATAACAAACATTTTTTAACTTTTCCTATCGTAAAATTTAGAATTTTGCAGATGAATAGACAAAAGATAGTGTAAAGGATCTGCCAGGCACTACGTCTGTGGATACTCCCAGGATTAATCAATCGACACCTGAGGCCGGACCTCTTAGACTGACTCCGGCTCCCACCAATCAGGGTGGCAGGCTCAGGAGTGGGAGAGCCTATCGCGGCCTGGTCAGTCGGAGTTAGCTCCACCCCCTGTCCATTTATACCTGCCGTTTTCTCTTCCTCATTGCTTGTGATTCTTCCTGGTTTCCTGGCTCTGCTACAGCCTTGCTTCAGCCTTGCTACAGCTGCCGCTTATCCTGCTTCGCTCTGACCCCGGCTTGCTTCCTGCTCCTTGCTCTGCGTTCGTATACTTCGTGACATCCTGATTCTGACTGCTCGTTGACCACTCTGGTTTCCTCACGGTGTTCCGTGGGCTACTGCCCCTTCCCTTGCTTGTTCCCTGTTTGTATTCCCTTGCACTGAATCAGCGTAGGGACCGCCGCCAAGTTGTACCCCGTCGCCTAGGGCGGATCGTTGCAAGTAGGCAGGGACAGGGCGGTGGGTAGATTAGGGCTCACTTATCCCCTTCCCCTTCTTCCTGCCATAACAGATAGATTTTAGGTAGATACATTAGATTGTAAAATAATTTTCCAATATTGTATAATGCCAAAGGTAACAGAGCTAGTGGCTTCTATGGTGCCCGGCGGACTACCCATGTTACCTGCACTGTGACCAGAGCTCTGGGGAGTACTTGACCTCAGGCCCAATGCACCCATTAAAATCAACACAGGGACCCAATACATACATTGTGCAGGTCACAATAAATACACAAACCTGTATACCTGAACTGACCTAATGTAACACCAGAGCTGGGTTACTTTGTTGGAACCCTGGAAGATCGAGGAGAGGGGGGGGGGGGCAACAGGGGGCCTGTCCAGGGTGAAGTATATACTGAATATATAGAAAAATATGCAAAATACACTGACCGTTAATGCCTTTAATACCTATTAGCTGCTGCAAAAGAGTAACGAATGAGTGAACTCTCTACCTCTACTTGGTCACAATCCAATTTGCAGCCCAATCGGAGGGGTCACAGCATCGCTGCGGTTCCTAAAACTACAAGCTATTAGCAGCTGATCGGTGGAGCCGAATCTCAACTATCTTCTGGCGTATTTTAGGGGCGGCTGGGGCTCCTAGAGCTGTCCAGAGCCCTTGGCCCCGGTTGGTCACCCCATCCGCCCCTCTTGTAATCCGCCACTGTTCAGAAGCTGGAAGTGCTTTAATTGAGTCTATGGGTGTCCCACAAGATATCTCCATGCTTCTGACTGGTGAAGTGGGTCCGCTAAAGCCCATTCCTCAATCTAAAGAGGAAAAAAAGGACAATATTTCCAAAGGTTAACAAGTAACCTGGTGATAAATATACTTTAACTTTGGTGTTTACTTTTAAAGGAGCAAACACAAAAACGTTATTGTTTTTACGTTTTTTTCTATCATGGTGTTAAATCCTCAAACCTGCCGAAAGGAAATGTTTTTGGATTTGCAAATGGAGCTGTTTTGTAATAATATCATGGGGCAGCCATGTTACTGCATCACAGTTATTCAAGCATATGAGGGAGCGTGAGATTAATGTTTGAAAGGAAACACAGGTTTTAGATTAGAACCGGCATCATGATAAACATTTATACCTCACAACCACTAATGCATTTTTCTGTGACTCCAGAGAGACTGCCAGCCTCACTTCATCGCAGGTGGTCTGTTCCTTATTCCGGGACCAAACAGCACATTAATCCCTTGTGCCAGATGCCATCATTGCTCTTACATCTGTGTGATCTTTCCTATTTATCTGAACATTATGCTCACCAGGAAAGCATCCAAGCTCTCGAAATAAATCTGGGAATTCCATAAGTGTCTCGCCATTGGGTTCAGCACAGTCTATGGTTCCATTAGTCACTCATTTCACTCTGGCATAGAATAATACACAGATTTGATTAGTAGCTTACTGTAAATTTGCACCTTCTTAAATCATTATGAAGAAAGATATATTACCAGAAATATGAATGAACATCAACATAGTGTCTGATAAATTCACGGAGATGTCCAACGGGACAATCCTTTCATAAGGTGGCTATAATGTCTTCTGAGATCGGCGGGAAAGATAATTGGTTCCTATATGGGGGACAATATGGATGTGGTCTACAGGATGTGCTTCAAATGGATCCCTGGGATGGGCTACCAATTTAAAGGGACAGTCCACTTTGAAATATTCATTTTTAATAAAAGCCCCCCCAATGATAAAATGTTCCCAGGTTGCTCTGCTGCTGGGACTCCAAGCGATCAGCTGTAATCTCATGCGGAATTTGACTCCAGGATTAGAAAAACATGGCTGCTTTCTTCCAAAAACAGCGCCACATCTGTTCATGGGTTGCGTCTGCTATTGCAGCTCAGCTCCATTAAAGTGAATAGGGCTCAGTTGTAACACCACACAGAACCTGTGGACAAGTGTGATGCTGTTGTTGGAAGAAAGTAGCTAAGTATTTCTAATTCCGGACAACTCCTTTAAATTTTCCTGTAACGGCTTCCTTTTTGGACCCAGAGATAATCGGTACCACATGTATTTGCCTGCCCACTTGTCTCCTCACACACTCGAATAATGAACATATGTGATGGCTGAGCCATGCTGAGAGTGGTGGTGATAGTTGTAAGCCAAGTCATTATTTGGCCAACAACTATCTCATCGTTTGTGGCCAGCCTAAAGGTTCTCCCACTACCTACTACCTCCATCTCCATTCAGAGCTTGATAGCATTGAAATACTCAACATTGGTTGCCTACTGTTCGCCCATGCCATTCAAGAGATCTATAGAAGTTCACTTTTTAATGCCATTGTGTGATGATGACAAGTTATGGGGGAGGCAAGTAGTAGCAAGAGGAAAGTTAGGAAAGTTGCTTCCTTTTTAAAAATTCTCTATCCTATCTCCATATCAAAAGAAATAAATCATAAACTGACAGGAAAAAAGTGCAGTGATGGAGCTTCCTTGATTTAAGATCGCCCCCCTACAAGCATTCCTAATCTTGGCTTAATAGATTTACTCAAACCCAATCTCTTCACTTCACATTACTTTTACTATAAAACAAAAAAATCAAAGAACAAAGAATTTAAAGAGAATCTATCATGAGGTTTGAGCACGATTAATCGCCACCATATAGTAGTACATGATGTAAACATGTTAATGCCCATGTATAATATGACTGATAAGAGAATTTCCCAAACTTAATTTCTGTTCCGATTCGGTCAAAACAAATCTGCAGTAAAACGAAAGTGCCCATTTGCCCTGAAAACTTCTGACTCTCTGGTGTCTCCTAGTTCTGTACCCAACCCCTTTTTTAACGCCAAACCAATATTAGTAATGTCAAAGTAACAACAACATACAGTATATGGGTAGAGGGAGGGATAACCACAGTGCCTTATGTAAGGGCTCGCTGTAAGGCATTATATATATAAAAGGATTTCCCTGCTAACCTGTGACCCCATAGTAAAAAAATTTAATTAATTAGTAAACAAATAAATTAAAAAAGTAAAGTAAGCCTTAAAATTAAATACTTACAATAAAATGAGAAAAAAATAGAAGAAAAATTAAAAGTTCAACGCACTGGAGAATTCGAGGATTCATTTTAAGGGTAAGTATTATTTACTGGACAAACTGCCTTAGAAAAGAGTATGGAACAATGAGGAAAAACTGTTCCTTTTTTATCTTTCTGAGTATGTTTCCCTAAATAAGTCCTACAAAATCAATTAGTATATTGATATATAATATAATATAATAAATGCTCCATTTTTAAATAATAAGAACGTCCAATGTGTCCCATACATAAAAAAAATATACACATTTTTGGGGAAGACTAAGAAACGAAAACAAATTTCACCTTTAGAATGTAGCATTCCAAAAGAATTTGAAATTTTTCTCTGGCCATGGACCACAACACCCCCAGTCATGAAAGTGTTAAGGAAGCTAAAATGTAACTTTAAGAAATGCTCATTTATCCTTTGAATTTTGGATGGTTCAAAACAAAAATTTGAGGTTATAAAATTTTCATGTCTTTACATAAGGGAATAACTTCATAACCGAGCATAATTTGAAATGCAAAACAAAGCTGCCTTTTAAAATGTTGTTTTGGGGAAAAAAGTTTTCTTTTTTTTTAAATGTTTGAAAATTTTCTAATAAATCAGAAATATTAAACAAAACTCATTTACATTAGAAAGACTTTCTATAACCTTATGTTTCTGTATAATTTGTGTTTTGTTCGTTTGATCCAGTAAAGCGAGACTTGCAAATCAATCTACATCAAAATATTACGATTGGCCCTTTATTGCAAGTAGACTTAAATCATCGAGATTTGCAGAGAAAAAAACGTTCTCCTGTTGGAGATTGAATGGAAAAAAATATTGCCTTATAAAGTTAAGCTATGTGTGCAGTTTGTTTCTCAGAACCGAATAAGAATACCCACCAAAAGGCCAACGTAGGGGCAAAATGAGGCCCCCTTGGAAAATCAGAATGGCCAAAAACATTTTTGTCTTAAAGTATCCTGGACCCCAAGAAGCAAGAAAAAACTTCAAATGAGCAGAATGAGTTTCTTGGGACTAGCCTAAGTGATGGTTATTAGCCCAGAGACCTCACTAAGGGGTGAAGCACTACAAATAAAAAATAAATAATAATTTGCCCTCACCTCTCAGGTTAGTACTTTATGAAAGTGAGTGCAGTTTTATCTACCTATATTTCAGTTATCTTTTTAAAATAATTCTATTGAGTTGTCTCTAATGCTGCCCATACATATCTAATATGTATGGGGGGCTCCTGACTGCCCCCCTATGGCAGATGTTATAGGAAATGAGGATCCAACATGTCCAATTCTTTTATTCAGATCTAAGATTATCCACTGCCAGAGGTGTCTGGGAATGGCTTGTTTCCCTCATCCCAATAAAATAAGCATCCATGCTCAGTGGGTCTTCATGGGTAGGTCGGGGGAGATCGCTCTTGATTGACAGCTATCTTATGTCTATGACCACCTTTAGTTATATCTCTTTCTTAGCAAGGCTGGTTTTATAGAAAAGGGGACCCTGGGTAATCAGGAAATTAGAGGTTCGCTCACCCTTTTTGGAATGATCTTTTCTTAATTTTAAAATCTATTTTGATCTTGGGTATTAAGAGGGTTTGCTTTAAAGTCCCTAGTTGTCTAAGGTAGTGAAGTGGTTAATTTGATATTCCCTTGTGGTCTAGGACAGTGTACTGGTCAATGGTAAATTTGGGTCCCCATGGTGGGTCTCGTCCTCAGGTGGCACCCAAGGAAATTTTAATTGCCTAGTTTACCACTCCCAAAAACCAGACCGATTTCTTGGAAACATGACAGACAAACAATAATGCCATCATCAAGACTTATCGGAGACTTAAAGTGACCGCCCCGGGACAACATTTTAAATATGATAGGGTATATAGTGTAATAATATCTGATGCCCTCCAGTTGCCCCCCTCTGCCGTGGATCTGCCGTTTTAGGGTCCCTTCTCTGCTGTCCCAAAATGGCTGCAGTGCTTCTTAGATTACAAATCTGAGAGACTCCCACTGTTCTCGGATTGGTTAGAGCTGCTCACGTGAGCATTTCTGTCCAATCCGTGAACAGAGGGAGTGTCTTAGACAGTCTGAGAAGTGCTGTGGCCATTTTGAGACAACACAGAATGAACCCGAAAACGGCAGATCCATGGCAGAGGGGGGCAACTGGACGGCACCAGATGATACTACCCCATATATCCTATCATATTTAAAATGTTGTCCTGGGACCGGAGGGTCGCTTTAAGGCAAATCTGCCTAGATTTGAATCAGTATAGGGGCTATTCATAGTCTTGGAAAGCAAGATGACACTTCAAACTTTTCCGGGAACATTGAAGATTTGGCTCAAAATAATTTCTTAAAATTCGACTAAAGAGGGCAATGCTTTTTTTTTATTCACCAATACATTTATTTAAATAGTTTTTTTTATGTTTTATTTTGGGGAAAAGCTTTTTAAAGGGTCCTGAACTTCTTTTAAAGACACCTCCAATAGTAAATCTAAGAATTGATTCATAGACGAGCGACTCTTCTTCATTTATGTGTTTTATTTACGATCTTCAAGTAGTATTATTATACAGTATATCTGTGGTATTCACTATATCATTGTATACCTGTAATTTTTTTTCATAGCTCCCAGATATTTAGGTGTTTGATAGACCTCTCATTCTCCACTTTAGAGCCACGGCACGGTCCATATTGATAAGATTCTTAAACAAACAGGAGGCCGCAGTAACTCATTTCGTGACCTTTTAATATTTCTGCCGCTTGTTGTCACAGTCACTAACCACTTTCTTCCCCAAGGTGATGGATTATTTAATTAACGCCTGACCTTTCCAGTAGTACTTGTTGACCATGTACATTTTCCTCTGTGCCTTCAATATCATTTAGTCACTTATGTTGTATTTTGCAGGGTTACTCGCGCAAAAATGAAACCATACCAAGCAGAAAAGAAATGGACCCACTGCTAATTTATCTAGATAGCAGCTGCAAACAGACTTTGAGAAGTTTATATAATTAGGATGTAAGTAACATTACTGTGGTTTTCGTACATAATGGTTATTTATGGTCTTAAAGGAAAACACCAGCCCATAATATTATTCAGGAAGCTCCTCAGACTTCTGAATTATTAATTTTATAGTAAAACCCGTTTGCTAAGCAGCATCCCAACACTGCCAGGTCTACATGTTGAGGTGGAGATATTTGTTAGGAGATACTACTGTCAGGTCCGTATTTCACACCGAATAACCACCTCTGTAAATTGAAAGCTGAAGGCATGCCTGGAGAGAAGTACACCACACAAATGTCTGAGGTACAGCTTCAATGTCAGCAAGGAGGAACTGAACTTTATTCAGAACAAAGAAACACACACAGAGAAGACACATGCCCCTCCCTATAGATGTGGGACTTGCTTAAATTCTATTCGCTCCTCAGCTATAAGTTTTCCTGTACATTCTTCTGCACACTCCTCTTTGCATTCCAGGGGGCGGTGTCTTCCATAGGTGTGTCCGACATGAACAAAGAACTTGTTATATATATCAGTATATTACACAAATAACTGAAATGTATATACATATGTGTGAGGATAATATTTTTCAGACAATATACATAGTAATGATCCCTGACACTACCAATATCCATTGTATTTGATAATAATGTCATGTCTACGGGAGGTTGTAGACAGTTCCGATTAAAATTGGAGATATCTGCAAATATCTAATTCACTCCATAAGACAGTTTGTGATGTAGACCTTTCCAGCACAATTTTGACCATCAAGAACAAGCCCAGTTCCTAAAACTGCTCATTTGATAGGCAACTGGCTCCAGGGGCCCGGCTGCCGGTAGCTTTCCACCAAGGAAAGCAACCGGCAATGGGTAGCCATGTAACACCTGATCATGCCAAGTCCACCAAAGCGAGAGCCCAGCTGCTCCCTACTGGCTATGATGTCTATATGCTCTAATATATTATATAGACAGGCATGGTCAAACTGGTCCACTATAGTACCAGAGTATTTTTGACACAATAATGTGCTGCAAAGGTCCAAAAAACAAAAAACAAAACACCATTTGCAAAAATTAACTTGCCACTAAGGTTTATTCCTTATGGATTCATTCAATTCAATTACTAACATATGTTCTGTATAGATGGACGGTGGGTGCACAAAATAGGTTCCTCAGGAAGGGCCCAAGGAATCTGCAGTTTGACACTTTGGACAGGAGTTGTCCTTAGAGGCCAACATCAGGAAAGAGCTGTTCCAGGTATATCTGCTACTTAATGAGGTTGTATCATCTGGACAACCAATTCCTAGAATGAAGCCACCCCAGCGCTCAACTGATTCTCTCGTGGCTTTCTGCTCTCGCTCCTACTGGAGGGTCTCGAAAGAAAGAGAGATGTCCTAGTAGGTTCAATAAAAAGAGATTGTCCACATAAGACAATACCTTAATTTATCTTTTGCTGTTCCTTATAAAGCGCCACCATATTCCGCAGCAATGTACAGAAGTTGTCACCACTCAATGTCCCTAGTGGGGCTCAATCTAAATTTTTGGGGGAATGTGGGAAGAAAAACAGAGTATCTGGATGAAAACCCACGGGGAGAACGTACAAAGTCCTTGAAGATTTTGCCCCTCGACCCAGGACTTCAGCGTTGCAAGGCGACTGTGCTAGCCAATATGCCATTTAAAAGACTATTTAATGTTGAATTCAGTAGCCGAAGTCCATTTTGGCTAGCCGAACTTCTTGCATTTACTTTGCGCTGAAATCATGGATTAGTGTCTGGAACATCTGTTTCCTCCTGTCGTGCTTTATTAAAGTTGAACGTGAAAGTAAAATGACATCTACAGTAGAATAAGTTCACACTTTCTTCATACGATGGAAGATCGGAACCCATTAAACATACTTATAAATGTATGAAAGGGTTTGTCATTCCGCGTCTGCCGCAGAGCTGCTTATCAGAGGCTCATTGTCAGCTCCTAATTGTTGCCAATTTCACATTTTCAGTTCCTTATTTAGGTGTAACTGAATTAAACCCCCGCAGCCATTCCTATCACTCGCCGTCTGTCAAGATCTGGAGTTATTTTATTCCCTCTAATCCTCTTTACTCCTGTGCTTGTCTCACTAAACTTCTGCTACGAAACCTCTATTTGCTAAATCTCTTCAAGCAATATACTGTTTAAGTAAAATTCCATTAATTTGGCATTCCATAATCCAGCAACTGTACAGACTCTTTCACACCAGAGGACCTGTCACCTCTCCTGACATGTCTGTTTTAGTAAATACTAGCGTTCCCCATGAAATAACAATGCTGGAGCATCTTTTTATTACAACTCTGCTTTGATCCGTTCCTCTGTTATTCTTCCTGGAAATGTATGAATATATAAACAAGGAGTGTACCATTCTCCTTGTCAATAGGGCATTCCCCCCTACAAAGTCTGACACTGTCAGCACTAATTAAAGCATGCAGGGGCACCTCTCTTTTATAAGAGAAATGGTAGCGCTTAGTTGTTAATGTATTTATACATTTCCAGGAGGAATTACAGAGGAACAACATAAAGCCGAGTTTTAAAATACTTGTGAATTGTTATTTTATAGTGAATGCAAGTATTTTGTAAAACAGATATAACAGGAGAGGTGACGTGTTCTTTTTAAATGGCAATAGGGTACAACAGAGAAACTCTAAAAAGAAATCAGGGGAATTTTTATTTTAGGGGCCGTTGAAATGATCCAAAAACTGATTAATGTGTCTTTACATGAAGATTTGATTCAAGTCATTGGGGAAATAGTCACAAAATACACATCTAGAGTTTGATAGAAAAATAAATCCTTAACTTAAGTTCCTTTAAAACTTTATTTTCTGATGGTATACATTGTGATTGTGTCATAGTAACGGTAATCCCAAAATGTTACCATAATTTGCGGGAAATGTAGCAGAAGTAGAACTCCCAAAGGAAGGGCAGGCGCTATGTAAATAGAAATGTTCTCTTTAGTCTGGGAGGAGCTTTCTCCCATACTCATTGTCGCCCCCTGTTGTGCAATACCATTGATTGACAACTGCTATGAATACATTCTCAGGAAAAGGGTTGTCACTTCACTTCTGTTGAAGCTTTAAGGGGGTTGCAATTATTCAAAAAACATTAAAGAAAACAGCACCACACCTGTCAACAGGTTGTGTGTGGTATTACAGCGGCGCCTCATTCACTTTAATGGAGCTAAGCTACATTATCCGACAAAACCCATAGACAGGTGGAAGAAAGCAGCCATGTTTTTCTAATCCTATGCAACCCTCACAACCCGGTTTGGGGCCTCGTTCAGACCATTGGGACTTAAATTTAACCCCTTAATCCTTTTCTTGTCTTCGTCAGTACAAACGCTTTGTCAGGGGACTGTCATTGCAGCTGTTGTGCAGGCCTATCAGGCCGGGTACTGTGATACATACACCCATCAATGGCTTTTGACAGCACTTCATGTCCTTTTCAGTTTAGAGGAAGATCACGGGGACGTAAATTGTGACAGTCGAGGGCTACACCAATTATGGATGAAGGGATAACATCTACTTCCACTACATGATGTGATTCCATCGACGTCGCCACTAAATTTATAAGACAGCGCACTTCTGCAGCTTATGAAGTGACAAATACTCCTCAATGACACTGACTGACTTATCTGATCAATTTTACTTGTCTAAAATGTGGTTATGAAGGGCTCCTTATTGTTAACAGACAGTATAAAGGCTTCAAACATCTGCTCATACACAGAACCTCATCTGCTGCTGATGCACAGGGATATGACGGTTGCGTCACTAGTTTACACCACTCATGTTTCGCCAAAATATGGCTGACCATAGTCAGGGAGGCATTTTCAGCTTCACACTAATCCCAAAAAGTACAAACATGTGTACCTCTATACAAAACACAAGTATCATCAATCTGAAATCAAGGCCCTCCACCGTGATTTACACTGCAGCTCTCCTTGTTCTGATTGGCTCCTGTTTATCAACACAAGCCCACCACAGAATTACCAGGAAGCCAGTGCATTAAGAGCTAATGCAACAATACATCTTCTGTTTTTAGTGAGATTATCAGAATACTCTATACAGACCCAAATAACCCTCAATAGGGGGAGGGACGACTGGAATACCACATTAAGAAAATACCTGCAGTCCTATGCAAAGCCACAATGCAATATTATAATGTTTGGACCAAACGCTCTGCTGCATATGATTATGGGTTCTCAAACTCATTCAGTTGATGGCCTGATGGACTCTTTACTATCAGGAGAAAATACCATGATACTGCCCCCTATGGAAAGAATATGGAGAGGGGAAATATTCGGACTCTCCACTTTAGGATGATGCAGTAGTAATGCAGTGCAACTAAAAAGCTTTTGTGCCGAATGACAAACTCGGCTCTTCTGTTTCTGTATATCCAGATGTTCAGTAGAAATTTTTATCTTTTTATAATGCAAAATTACTAAAATTGGTGAAAAATTCTCATACTCATATTCCAGAAACCTTAGTCACAACCAGTCAGCCATAGTTGGGCCCAGGACTTATACATGGAACACATCCGTTAGAATAAATAGTATTATAGGAAGATACAGATTATGATATCCTATTGTGGGAAATAATCTAGAGGTCGCCAGACATAAAGGATTGGTATTCATCTAAAGGATTTCCTGACTGCAGGGCAAACTTCATAATCAAGAGCCCTGGACAACTTCTAAGTGCTGGCCCTCATCTGTAAAAACAAATGTGGCCCCCTACCACCCTCAGTAGACTTCCTCCTGTTCTGCAGTGTTTTCATGAGGATAGTGGGTTAATATTTTAACACCTCTAAAGACAAATTACCACCCAAAAGTTAAAACACAGGATTATACCAAGGGGCTCTTACTTTTGCCCCCCATGGGGCATTCGACTACCAGCCTCCCCAAGGCTTTTAATTTTTTTAGGCAGTGTTATATTATTACAAATCATGTCTCTAAAATGGAAGCATATAAAAGGAGACAGAGGGTTAAATGGTCAAATTTTAATATTAAAGGCTTATGTGGGGAACGAAAATTATTATCGGAGTAGTCACTGCAGTATGTGATACACTCGCTTATATACATTCCGGTCCCCGTCGCGCTGATTCTGTGATTTTCATAGATTTTTACAGCGCTGGTGGGGGACCAGAAGTCTAGTGGCACAGTCTTCCTTCATGACGAAACGACTCTTCATCGTGTGACTGGCCACGCTGTACTCTATGTAATCGATGTAGCACATGATGAAGAGTCGTGTCATCATGAAGGAAGACTGTGCCACTAGACTTACAGGTTCAGTCGTTGGACTACGTCGGATTCGAGGACTACTTCAATGACGGATTTTTTTTATTATCAATAAAATGGTTAATGAGGGTTGTGTGAGGGTTTTTTATTTCAATAAACCTGTTTTATCTATGTCTTTGTATTTTTTTGGAACTTTGTTACTACCGCCTTATTAATAGGTGCTGGCTGATTGACAGCGTCCATTACTAAGGCGAGGCTTAGTGTTAGCCGGTGCAGAGGCTAACTCTAACCCACATTATTACCCAGGGACCCACTGCCAGCCAGGTACGATCCAGTACCCGACCCTCTGTAGTAATGATCGGGCACTGGGGCGGCAGCAGGCTGGTATTATTAGGCTGGGAAAGGCCGAACACAGTGGCCCTTTCCACTCTGATAATGCTAGGCTTTACCAGAGTGGGAAGGGCCACTGTTTTTGGGCTTTCCCAGCATAATAATACCAGCCTGCAGCCACGCCAGTGCCCAACCATCACTGCAGATGGTCGGGTACTGGATCGTACCCGGCTCTTCCTGATGGGGGTTGGTACCGGGGTAATAACGGGGGTTAGTGTTAGACTTTTCATGTCTAACATTAAGCACACCTTAGTAATGGACGTTGTCAATCAGCCAGCAGCTATTAATAGGGGGGTAGTAATAAAGTTAGAAAACTAAAAGGACATAGAAGAAAATATTTTATTGAAATAAAAATCCCACACAATCCTCATTATCCATTTTATTGAGAATAAAAAAAAACACTGTTATCGAAGTAGTCCTCGAATCCGAAGTAACCCAACAACCGAACTTGTAAAAAAACACAAACACACAAAAATAATTAGTAACACGTAAAAAAGCAAAACAATTCTTATACTTACCTTTCCTGGGTCCAGCGCTGGAGCCGCAATGTCAGTGAACTGCGCCCTATATCTAATCCTATCATGTGTGATACTGTCTGCTTAGCCACTGTATCTAATCCAATCATGTGTGATACTGTCTGCTGGGCCTTATATCTAATCCTATCATGTGTGATACTGTCTGCTGAGCCACTGTATCTAATCCTATCATGTATGATACTGTCTGCTGAGCAACTGTATCTAATCCTATCCAAAGCTATAGGGTCGTAGTGCTATAGATATGCTGTCTCCTATATACACATATACATATACGCACATTTTTTGGGGGGGTATATGTATTGGGGCTATTTTCCCTGGCGTTTTACGACCTTAGTGACGCCCCCGGCTGCTGGTGCTGCATCGTTGGGTCACTTAGGAGAACCAGCGATGGGGGTGAAAGCTGTAGGCCCTCGGCCATGAGAAGTTTGGGGGGGGGCCCAAGAAGAACCTTTGCATCGGGGCCCATAAGCCTATAGCTACGCCCCTGCGCACAGGTATCTGGGGCAACATAATTTTTTATGGAAAACTACATTGATAAATCTTCCCCTTTGACTTTCTTAAGATCTATTCTGTTCACATCTGCGTATTGGCTCCTTCCGTCCTCCTCCATTCTTTCCTGTGACGCTCCTGGGTGATGAAGTCCTCTTGCTCTCTCTGGTCCGGTAATGCGCCGCGCACCCGCATCCTGATGTGTAAAGTGCATGTAATACCAATGTGTTGTCTTTTCAAAGGGATTTCCACTGGAAAAATGTGCTAAAAAAATCTGTCGGATTAGGAGGGGTGTCTGCTCGTAGAGGGGCAACTTCCATAGACTATTATGGTGAGTAAAAGAGGTCACAGGAAAATTTGGTCTGGATGGGGGTAGTGTCTTCTCCAAGGGGTGGTCTTCTTGAGAGGTTTCACTGTCATTAAACACGTCTGGGGCATACGTTCAGCGGCGCGCTTCAAACATGCACACCGAATGTATCCCCCAAACGCAGAATACACAAAGCCTAAATGATCTCCCATTCCCGCACACGAAAAAGCGACTTAAGTAATAATAAAAAAATTACCAGTTGGTCAATGCCCAGCGCCAGGGAGCGGTAACCATCTTCATCTGAGGCAGAACTGGTGGCAAATATCAATACACAATACACAATACACATCACAACCACATTTTACTCTATAGGAGTTACACCTCCGGATCATCGCAGTCTCCCCAGTCACTGGGGCTCGTACACACAGCACTATAGTGTGCAAGGATCCTGTAGTCTGGCACGCAAAGTACTGACGAGTCCATATCATGGGCCTGTAAACACTCCTTGTGCCGCCATATAATGCCTTCACGGGGCACAGAATTCTCTCCTAGACGTAATGCTACTAGGTAAGATAAGTCTGTTAGGCCCAGTTCATACTGAGTCTTTTTGCGCTGTTTTTGACGCGGAACCCGCATTGGAATCAGAGCCAAAAGCATCCAAAACCGCTGAGGCGTTTTTTTTCAGCCGCTCACAGGGAAAGAAATATGGCATGTCATTTCTTGCCACGGTTCCGCCTCTGACCTCCCATTGAAATCAATGGAAGGCAGAAAAAGCTTTTCCCAATGGCTCCGGGTGAAAAACACAGCGAAAAACGCAGCAAGAACATGCAGGCAGGTCAAAATCTACCTCAAAATTCCTTCAGGAAATTCCTGCAAAATACTCAGTGTGAACTAGGCCTTATATGGCATTGGATGGTGCACGCTGCCACCAAAGCTGTGGGGAAAACCTTTGAGTGCCTACATATAACATCAGAGGCACACAATGGTATAGTATGGGTTGATAAAAGTCTATGGGCGGAGAACTATGGATCCGTACAGCAGAGATTAGTAATATGGCCCTGTTCATGAGCCCTCATGCCAAGTATGTATATTTATGTGGAATTGCTCCTTAGTAGGCTCTTTATAAAAAAAAAAAAACTGACATATCTTTACTGACATATCTGTTTTAGTAAATACTTGCATTCTCCATGAAATAACAATTCTGAAACAACTTTTCTTAGAACTTTGCATTGTGAAAATCCTCTGTTATTCCTCCTGGAAATGTATGAATAAATTAACTGCTGGGTGTTACAATTTTCTTAGTCAAAGGAGCGTGTTCCTACATACTGTAAGGGTATGTTCACACACACTAATTACGGACGTAATTCTGGCATTTTTGCCCCGAATTACGTCCGAAAAATGCGGCTTGAAAGCGTTGACAAACATCTGCCCATTGAAAGCAATGGGCTGACGTTTGTCTGTTCACACGAGGCGTATATTTACGTGCCGCTGTCAAATGACGGCGCGTAAATAGACGCCCGCGTCAAAGAAGTGACCTGTCACTTCTTGGGGCGTAATTGGAGCCGTTATTCATTGACTCCAATGAAAAGCAGCGCCAATTACGTCCGTAATGGACGCGGCGTTCAAGCACCTGCACATGCCGTTATGGCTGAAATTACGGGGATGTTTTCTCCTGAAAAGATCCCCGTAAATTCAGCCGTTACGGACGCTGTCGTGTGAACATACCCTAAGACTGTCCAATCATTGCTGACACACTGTGAAGAACACACCCCATTGACAGGGGGAATAGTAAAGCCCAGTTGTCAATTTATTCAAACATTTCCTAGAGAAATAACAGAGGAACGGCACAATTGAAAGCCCTAAGAAAGGATGCTCCAGAATTGATATTTTATCGGGAAAATAAGTAGATGCTAAAACAGACATGTCAGGAGAACAGTAAGGTCCTCTTCAAGTTTGCAAAACTCATAATTTATGCGTAAAGTGAAAAAAAAGTTTTACTGAAATAGTCGACAGTATATTTTTAATTGTTTATGACTGTTTTTATTATGAGAAGGCTGCGGTACAACATATTCCTTGAGTTAAGCTCAACATTTTATAAAGTTTTGGACAACCTTTGAGACATTGACTTTGTCCAGAATTGCAAACACTAAACGGTAACGTGTAAAAATAAATAAATAGTGCAACACCCGCTGAAAGAACTGAGACCGATATGAGAGCGCAGCGAGCGTGCACAAATAAACTCCAAGCTGAGCTGTTTCTTAATGTGGTGATTTCCTGAACAGGGTTCTCTGATCTCCAGGGTTCACCTCTAGACACCTTGGTTTGATTTCTACCCTCAGGCTAACATGTTGGTGGTCTTCACACAGTCCCTGTTTCAAGCCAGTTCTCATAACAATGTAAGTACAGGGACAGATGAAACTTAAATGGTTGGAAATGCCCAGGTCGAAGAACCTCAATTTATGGGGCAAGTGTAAAAGAAAAATAAAGAAAAAACAGTAATAATAATAATTTCATAAGACTACTGTTAAAATTATTCTAAAAAGTATCTGGATACATATGAGATAGATAGATAGATAGATAGATAGATAGATAGATAGATAGATAGATAGATAGATAGATAGATAGATAGATAGATAGATAGATAGATAGATAGATAGATAGATAGATAGATAGATAGATAGAGATAGATAGATAGATGATAGATAGATAGATAGATAGATAGATAGATAGATAGATAGATAGATAGATAGATAGATAGATAGATAGATAGATAGATAGATAGATAGATAGATAGATAGATAGATAGATGATAGATAGATAGATAGATAGATAGATAGATAGATAGATAGATAGATAGATAGATACAAGATAGATAAATAGATCGATCGATAGATCGATCGATAGATAGATAGATAGATAGATAGATAGATATAGATAGAATATGAGATAGATAGATAGATAGATAGATAGATAGATAGATAGATAGATAGATAGATAGATAGATAGACAGATAGATAGATACAAAATAGATAGATAAATAGATCAATTGATCGATCGATCGATCGATAGATCGATCGATAGATTGATAGATAGAGCTCTCCCTAAAAAGATAAATGGCCACACCAAAAATATATATATAGAAAAAGGGGTTGTCAGCCGTTTAGATAATGCCTTGCAGATGGAAGTGAGTTACACATGACTACACAGGGTTTGTTTGTAGGCAGTTACCATGGAGACACATAGGTCTGCATAGGAGGTGTATACACAAAACTGTACAAAAATGAATGTACGCAACTTTTAAAGCAGAGGTGACTTGCCACAGGTCGATATTAGCTATTGCAAGAACAACTTTTACCTGTACGCTGAAGCTCTAAACTTACTGGATCCGTGAAGCTCCCAACCATGTGCTGCTGTGCTGTGTATTTACCTGTGTGGCCCATCGCTGAACATGTCAGTTTAGGGGTTTGGTGGTCGCAGAGAAAAAAAACATTCATTTTGACAAATCCAGCTCTTACTAAAACGATAAGAACAATAAACTAGACTTCAGGGTGGCTTATATCCAGTTGACGGAAAACCGATCCTGACATGAGAGGGAAACATTTAACCCTGTATAAACTGTATATAATTGCATAACCCTGGAAGCTTAGGTAAAATATCACCAAACACAGCATGGGAAAAGATGTGTGTGTCCTTCATGGAAGTAGAATAGATGATAGATATTAGTTTAATATGTAGATAGAGAGAGAGCGAGAGAGAGAGACAGAGAGAGAAAGAGAGAAAGAGAGAAAGAGAGAAAGAGAGAGAGAGAGAGAGAAAGAGAGAGAAAGAGAAAGAGAGAGAAAGAGAGAGAGAAAAAGAGAGAGAGAGAAAAAGTAAGATAGATAGAAAAATACAGGGGCGAACATGCACAGGGGGGCAGTAGGTAAGGGATCCCACTGTCACCTTAAAGCAGCCTAATTCTGTCTATTAGATTACATGTAAATGCCTGAGCTATTGAATTTTATGGCTAACAATTGCTCTGAGATTGTAAAAGGGACATAAGGGAGTGGTTTATGAAATATTGAAGAGCAAGGGGCCCATATACTGTTTTTGCACAGGGGCCCTTGCCTGTCTGTGTCCGCTACTGGAAAAATAGAGAAAGAAAGATGGAAAGAAAGAACGATAGATAATAGATAGAAAGAAAAAAAAGAAAGATATATAGATACTGTAGATAGATAGATAGATAGATAGATAGATAGATAGATAGATAGATAGATAGATAGATAGATAGATAGATAGATAGATAGATAGATAGATAGATAGATAGATAGATAGATATGAGAGAGATAGATAGATAGATAGATAGATAGATAGACAGACAGACAGACAGACAGACAGACAGACAGACAGACAGACAGATAGATAGATAGATAGATAGATAGATAGATAGATAGATAGATAGATATGAGATAGATAGATAGATAGATAGATAGATAGATAGATAGATAGATAGATAGATAGATAGATAGATAGATAGATAGATAGATAGATAGATAGATTTATCACAGATACATTGAAAAGAGAAATGGAGAAATCATAGATGAGGGCGATAGATGACACATCCATGACTTATAGGATATAGGTACTGTAGATTGTATAGTATATACAGTGCCTCTCATATATGTATATATACTCATGTGTATGTTTCCCGCGCACACTTGATAAATCCGCAGCCAGGAGACATTCTTCGCCATGCCTGAATTATTCAAATTTATGAAACAATAATTCACATTTGTTTGACACAACGTCGGACTCGCAGCTCCTACAGAACTGCTGTAGCTTTGGAACTATTATGTTTTCTTGGACTTTAATCATTTTGGCAAGGCTCCATTTCCTGTCAGAAAGTGAAACAGCTTAGGAATGTCATTTTCACGAAAGAAAACAGAGAGAATCCGAGAGGAAGTTCTCCTCTTCTCCAGAGCCCCTCAGATACTCAAACATACTCACAGGAGGGCTGGAATACATCAAACATGAGCTGAGGGAAAGGACACACTTTTCCCACATTAAAATACATGGATAAAGTTGAACTTTTGCTAAAAATAGTTCCCACGGTTAATTCTATTAAGTATGGCCGAGCTGTCTTTATTTAAGTACAACAATTTTTCCTTTGCTTAAAGGAGCGGGGGAGGGGAGGGGGGTAAAATTGTAAATTTCCAGTAAAATTCACAAGGTGATGACTTAAGTGACTTTCAAAAAATGTTTACATAGATGATTATGTTCTCCAAAGAACAGATACTGAGAAAAACCATAGTCACAAGTGAGGAGGCAGCTTCTGGCTTCAGTGGAGTCACTCATTATAGTGACCTGTTGTCTTTTAAGTCAAGTTAAAGGGTTAAAAAAATAGAAAAAATATCATTTTTGGTCTTTAAAGGGTAAATTTGCATTAAATCTTACCTCTTATTATATATATTTGAAACCAGACAGCTGTATTTTTGACACCTTGGAGGAAAATTATCAGTAGTGTCATAGGATGCATTAAAAAATAAAAAGAATGGCACACATTGCGCCAAATTCAGCAAAATAGCGCACATGGCTATCTCTCTAGGCAAGTTAGACACTTTTCCTTATGCCGCCTCGTGACTGGAGTACATAAACACCAATATTTCTTACCAAAAAATGCTGCACGTCTTCTTTTTCCAAACATTTTTCGAAACTGTCAAGTAGACGTAAAAAGTGTCTAAAACTGGTAATAAATTTGCCTTGTACTCCTTTTCTAATCAAATTGTGTTGCATTTCGCATTGTAATTATTATTTTTCTTAGATAGCCTTTACCTCTGGCCTTGTTCCAACAAGGCAGAAAGGGAAAGTATGGCCTTCACTTTTTGGATTTAATCCTTGTTTTGACCTAAAGTGGTTTTCTGGGACTGTAATATTGATGGCCTGTCCTTAGGCCATTCTTATCCAGGCAAAGAGCCAAAGAATTTGGTTTGTATTTCAGCTTCAAGTGAACAGGACTGAGCTGCAGTCCCAGCCACAGCCACAACCAAAAATATGGCGCTGTGCTTGGCTGCATCTTGAAGGGGATGCAGTGCTTGCTTGCGAGACGGCATCCCTTTCATTCAGCTGATTGAGGGGCTGCTGGTAATCAGACCCCACCTATCAGATATGGATAGGCCATCAATATTACAGTGTAAAGAAACCTGTTTCAAAAAGTTCTTCAAAACTGCACTGTATGAACTAGTCCTGCTGCCTCCACTAGGGGGTAAGATCTGTATACTGAAGTACATGGCTTCTAGTCAGGTCAACAAATGCCATATACAATTGTTCTGGATCAGATTTGGAGGATCTGGCTGCCAAGATTTTTATGTAGTGCGGGGTAACAGAGAATTTGCTTTCCGTCAAAAATCGATCCCTGATCATGTGCTGTATATTAGAAAAACTCCTCTTGATTGATGTTGTTGGTTGCATATAAAAATGTAATAGAAGGCTGGAAAATAAACACGTGTGGAAGCTATAATGGCCACCATAATGTTTGTCGCCCAGTAGAGATAAGAAACATTGAATTTGAATTTTGGCAACTTCACAGAAGAGAACAACTACAGCACTTGTATTTATTGGTGTTGTTTTGTTTGTTAAAGTGACACTGTCACATAAAGGTTGCCAATAAAAGGTTAAATTGGTAAGAGGTCCAACTATAGAGCTCCTAGTACCAGAGTTTGAGGGGTTACGTACTGTGACCAGCATCCCACTGAAAATTTAATTTGGGAGGTGCATTGTGGGTAGAGCCCCTTCATCTGCAATCCACCAATCATCATATCTGAGATCACACTGAGTGAAGCTGATTGGCTGAGAGAAGCCACTAGAGCTCATAATACCCCTCCCAAATGTCCTTTTCAGCTGGATGCCCCTCATCTGGGAGATGTATAGGGGGATCTCTTAGCACCAACTAGTTTAGCCGTTTATGAGAACCTTTAATATGCTCTTATTTTAAAGCGACCCTCTGGTCACAGGACAAATTATAATTGTGATGGTGTATATGGAGTAATATTACCAGGTGCCCTCCAGTCCCCCCCACTGCCATGGATCTACCGTTTTAGCGTCCCCTCTGTGTTGTCTCAAAATGGCAGCAACGCTTCCCAGAATAAGTCTAAGACACTCCCTCTGTTCACGGATTGGATAGAATTGCTCATGTTGGAGTATCTCAGACTCGTAGTCTGAGTTTTACTAAGCGCTGCAGCCATTTTGGAACAGCACAGAGGGGACGCTAAAACGGCAGATCCACGGCAGTGGGGAACAGCTGGAGGGCATCAGATATTATTACTCCATATATAACATTATATTTAAAATGTTGTCTCTGGACTGGAGGGCTGCTTATCTGTCTCATAACAGAGGAGTTTTAAGATAGAAATGCCCTTTAAGTGATAACTTGACAAAAACTATAAAATACAAACCAAAATGAACACTTTAATCATACAATCATACATGGACAACCAAATACAGCACATATGAAAAAAAAATGCCTGTTCTAACTTTTTGTTTTTACGATTACCATTACCCCCTTTTTCTAAAAGACTGTGAGGAAACACATGTAAGACGTGCAACAAGAACTGGAGATCCCAAGACTTTGACAGTGAATTTCACCTTCTCGTTGTCCCCGGGAAGAGATATTCACCTAAGGAGCACAGAAAACAAATTGAATTACATCTCAGGTGAAAAAGGTTTCACCAGATCCCAAGTGATCAGATATCTATGAAGTGAATTCATGGCAGGGCCGAATAATCTTTGAAAATGCCCTCCGGGGAGAGAGTAGCATTTTAAAATACTGGCGTTAATGCCAGAGTACAGCAGGTATTCAGCAGAAGGAACAGATACAATAAGTTCTTCATAAAATAAATGAATGTACAGTAACTTGCTCTTATACCACTAGAAGATTTTCTGGACAATGAAAAAAAAAATTCTGTCCTATCAAAATTACGTAATTTTCAGGGTCATAATCTCTACAGATCTTCCTCATCCCCTATAGACAATTATTGATGTTAACCTCGTGCTTTGCCTTTCATGCCTAGACCCTCAAAAACATTCAGTATTTGCTGTAAGTACATTTTTGTATGACAAGACAAATAAACCACTAAAATATCACTAAGGCATCGTGCACATGGCAGTGCCGCTGTGTGTCACCATATGGTCCCTCTTTTTAGCACTTCATTACTGGGATATTCTTCCCTAGTAGCAATGCTAAGGAAAAACAACTTCATTACATAACAATGATGGAATATTCCACGATTATAGGTGCTGTATTACGGCTATAATACAATCCGTAATACAGTCAAGTGGGCCCTAACACAATACCGGAAGGGATAAGAACATTTTTCTTAAAAAATGCCTATAGTTTTTAAAATAAAAAAAATACATATATGCATAAATACATTAAATACCCTCCTGATCTCATGTGGCGATCACACTAGATCAACAAATTTTATACACTGACATAGGAGCTAATATTATTATTATTTTTTAGAAATTATTGAAATCTTTTTTGAAGTCCTCTACAGTTCCTGCTGTGATAAGGTTCGTTATTACACAGATTCACAATACTAATGGTAAACAGGCTTGCCGGCTCTGAAGATTGAACCTCTTTTTCTCCAGAAGGAAGGAGTGCCCGCTTGTCTTCAGGGGTGATCTTATATGGCATAGCTTTTCACTGTATTTTAAGTGTCCTGTGAGTCCATGCCTCTTTTATTACACAACATTATTCTGCTAGCTTTAGCAGCAGCTGATTGACATTGCATAGTGGTATTCAGTTTATGATCTACAAGTACACCCAGATCCTTTTGTACGTGACTCTCCCAGTTTAACTTCCCCTAGGACATAATGAATGCAGATTATTATTTACCCAGATGTAAAACACGGGACACCAGTGCAGGACTTAGACTGGGCCGCCGTGAAAAGGCGGCAGCCTAGCCTAAGGCCCCTTAATGACCGCCGTGAAAAGGCGTATTGGTGGTCACTAAGGAGTTTTAACAGCCCCTCAAACACTTTGTCCACAATGGATGTTAAGCTTGCTGGTCTGTAATTACTTGGGAAAGACCTAAAGCCCTTTTAAAAAATAGGCACCACATTTGCCCTGCATCAGTCCCTTGGCACTATACCAGTCACCAGAGAATCTCTAAATATGATGAACAGGGGGACAGAAATAACTGCACTGAGTCAATGTATTAATTAATTATTTAATGAATACATAAATAATAAAATAATAAATGAACTACTTCTTATTCAAATATTCAAAAATTTAATTAGATCGTCTACAAATATATATAAGTCTAGATAACATCCCAAGATTTCCTGTAAGCAAAGTGTAAAGGATCTGCCAGACACAGCTTCTGTGTCGACGCCCCTGGTTAATCAGTCTGCATCTGCTCCTAGGTCTGATAGAGTGACTCGATCTGCTACCACTCAGGCTTCATTTCCTGCTCTTCCTTGCCTGTGATTCTGTCTGGTTTCCTGGCTCTTCTGTTCCTGCTAGTACTATTGACCTCTGCTTCAAATTGACCCTGGCTTTACTGACTACTCTCCTGCTCTGCGTTTGGTACCTCGTACACTCCTGGTTTGACTCGACTCGTTCACTACTCTTGTTGCTCACGGTGTTGCCGTGGGCAACTGTCCCATTTCCCTTATCTTCTGTGTACCCTTGTCTGTTTGTCTGTTGTTCACTTATTGAGCGTAGGGACCGTCGCCCAGTTGTATGCCGTCGCCTAGGACGGGCCGTGCAAGTAGGCAGGGACTGAGTGGCGGGTAGATTAGGGCTCCCCTGTCTGTCTCCCTACCCCGACATTACACAAAGTGAATTTACCTTAGACTGTTTTTCTGAAGCCATAATACAGGCCCATCTTAGCGTCCATATTCAAATGTGCCAAACCCTAGAACCCTTTTGCGATGGCTAAGATGTGTCCGTATTACGGCAGTGTGGATGCCACCATAATCTTTCTTAAAATAACCTATAAAAATTCAGTGACTTTTTGAAAGTGGCTCCTATATTTATTTTTGTCTTTGAATTTTAGCATTGAACTCAATATTTTGTTAACTATAAATTAGACATACAAAACTGTCTAGAAAGGGTGATACGAATTATATGTAAAATAACTGGGGGTGGTGTGGGTTGGAGGTAAAAAAGTAGTAGACCCCTAGTGGCCACTGACTGATTATACAATTCTGCCCTCCTGCTACCACTTAGCTTCTGAATATAAGACGCTGAAAGCGAGCCATAACCGGCAATACGTCTTGTGTCTCTTTAGTTAATAAATATGTTCGGAGGGTTATATTCAGCCAGGGAGGTAACAGCAGCAGTTTATAACTAGTCAGCCTTTAATTGCGTCTCATACCTTTAAATATCATCAAACTGCCCTGATTAATATAAAACAGTGAGCAAATCTGACATGTAGGATTACAAGTCCAACAAACTTGTTTATATTATGAATGAAAAAGCAGTTTCATTCCAAACTAACGTCTAATAATCCAGCCCTGGTGTCTTCGTGGAGCGGCCTGGCTGTCACATTCACGTTGAGAGACGCGACTCTAAATATATCTGGGAAAACCTTACACAAATAGCCCGGTCATTTAAAAAAAATATATATTACAGAGCAACGCCATTGTTGTGTACGCAACAGGATAAATAAACTGTCTGTATTACACCATGTTTTATTTTAAGGTTTATTACACTGTATCAGAGCGGAGCTATTTTACACAGTAAAGGACACAAACGCCAAAATAAATAGATACATTTAAATCTATATGTCACCTTTACATGCTACATTAACACTTTCATGCCCTTGATGCCCAGAGCTAAAATCAGGGGCGTAACTAGGAAAGACTGGGCCCCATAGCAAACTTTTGACTGAGTCCCCCCCCTCCCCAGGGTGTCACATAACCCCCCCTTGTAGATAGTGCCTTTTTTACAGCCCCCCTTTAGATAACGCCATACAGCCCCCCTCTAGATAACGCCATACAGCCCCCACTGTAGAGAACTCCATACAGCCCCCTTTGTAGATAACGCCATACAGCCCCCCCTTTAGATAACTCCATAAAGCCCCCTCTGTAGATAGCGCCATACATCCCCCTGTAGATAACGCCATACAGCCCCCTTTGTAGATATCTACAGAGGGGGCTGTATGGCGTTATCTACAAAGGGGGCTGTATGGAGTTATCTACAGGGGGGCTGTATGGCGTTATCTACAGGGGGGACTGTATGGCGCTATCTACAAAGGGGGCTGTATGGAGTTATCTACAGGGGGGGCTGTTTGGCGTTATCTACAGGGGGGGCTGTATGGCGTTATCTACAAAGGGGGCTGTATGGAGTTATCTACAGGGGGGGCTGTATGGCGTTATCTACAGGCGGGGCTGTATGGCGTTCCCTACAGGGGGGGCTGTATGGCGTTATCTACAGGGGGGGCTGTATGGCGTTCTCTACAAGGGGGCTGTATGGTGTTCTCTACAGGGGGCTGTATGGCGTTATCTACAGAGGGGGCTGTATGGCGTTCTCTACAGAGGGGGCTGTATGGCGCTAACGCCATACAGCCCCCCCTGTAGAGAACGCCATACAGCCCCCCTGTAGAGAAAGCCATACAGCCCCCCTGTAGGGAATGCCATACAGCCCCCCTGTAGGGAACGCCATACAGCCCCCCCTGTAGATAACGCCATACAGCGTCCCCCCCTCCCAAAAAAATGCGACCTACAGAAGACATGTATCCCCTATCCACAGGATAGGGGATACATGTATGATCGCTGGCATTGATAGGGAGAACGGGGGACTGAACCTCTGACTTCCGGCGTCTGCTGCAAAAAACTCAGTGTGAACAGGGCCTTAAAATAGTTTGTTCAATAGATAATATTTACAGCAAAAAAGAATCCCTAAATTCTCCCACGCATAGTGATCCCAAATACGTGTACATTGTGTAATGTCTGACGTCACTATTTTAGTTTTACATGTATTTTCCCCTTTAGCTTTAGATAGAGCCTGAGATATTACAGTCAAGTATTGGGGGCTGTAATAGTTGTATGTTTGGTGTAACAGGAACATATTAATGCCTTTTTCTGCAGTGTTTTTTTGCCCGTGACCGCCTGCGAATCTAAAGCAAAAACCACCGCAAAGAAAACGCTCAAAGCGCCGCAAGTTTTTTCTGCCTCTCAATTATTTTAATGGGAGGTCAGAGGCGGAAACTGCTTGAAGAAAGAGCATGCTGCTTTTTTTTTTCCACGTGCAGCCAGATGCCACCTGAGAAAAAAAAACACCCCTGCCTCCTATTCTTTTCAATGGGAGGCAGTTTGATACGTTTTTCATCGCTGATTCCGACACAGTTTCCGCGTCAAAATTAGAACCAAACAGCTCTGTGTGAACTGACCCTTAGATTGGTGCATGTTGATTTGGAGATGTCTGCACATATTTGGGCAGATTTTTTTTATTATTATTGTTTTTTTCTCAACTTATTTATTTTTATTTTTTTACATTCTACTTTATTTATTTATTTATTAATTAGTAGTTATTTTTTTCCTATGGGGCACAGGTTGTATTTATTTCCACTGCTCTATACAGCACCAACATATTCTGCAGTGCCATACAGATATATTGTCATCACTCACATAAGCCCATTTCCCAAAATGGGCTCACAATCTAATTTCTCACACATACCCAGGAACCAGTTTACCTATCAGTAATTTTGGGAGTATGCTGGAGGTGGAAACCGAGTACCCACGCAAGTGTTGCCCTTGGTCAGGTTTGAACACAGGACCACAGTGCTACAAACGCTAACCACCGAGCAGGGTAGTTGGGAACAAATGATCTGGGAACACTGGTAACAGCCCATTAGATCACTGTAACCAGATAATTGTTTCATTTCTTCTCTGCATGCCCCCGAGCAGCCTCTGCACAGGAAATCTCTGTGACGTCATTAATGATGTCACCAGATTCCCTAGCAACCCCTGAAATGAAGAAGCGGCTCTTCGGCATTCAGAAGCACAGCAGTCTATTTGAGGACTGTGTTCCGAGGTTTTGTAGGGGCAAGAATCTGATTATTTCAGTTTCCGTTCACACTACAGCATAGGATCCTCTCAATGGCACCGTGTGCAGTAGCGTGAAGACAGCACGTAAATTACCAGGACCTCAGGTACAGGGACCGTGCCATCTCCCCGTTAATATACGTTGTGTGGGCATGAAAGGTAATGTCTTCTTAAATCTTAGAAATAGGAGATAAACTTTCTTAGTGGCTCTCCACTCTGGCTCATAGAGTGGGGTCCTGAGCAGTAGACACCCTTTATGATTTAGATGTGCCCCATCCTGTCGATCAGCTGATTGTCATGGGTCCATCTTCTAAAAATCCCGGCAGTAATTTGTTATTGCCAGGGGAAGCTGCAGAAGGACACTCATTTCCTCTGCAATTTAGAGCTGCATGAAGTAGCACCCAATAAAATGAATGGACAGGACAACCCCTTTAATTACCTGTTTGAAAGTCAATACGAAAGGATCCATGATTGGTGAGATTCACCTTGCACTTCTCGCATGCATTATGTATTTATGTCCAGAACTGGTTAAAGTAGCATGTGATGTCCCTAAACATTAAAGGGTAACTAAACGTTTAAAAAACTTTTGACATGTCATAGTGACATGTCAGAGGTTTTGATTGATGGGGGTCCAAGCACTGAGACCCCTACCAATCACTAAAACTAAGCGGCAGATGTGCTCGGGTCAGAGCTGTGCCGCTTTGTTTCCGATCGGCTTTCCTCAGAGCAGTGTACAGGCTCAATAGAAAATCTAAGGGTCCATTCGCTCGGTTTTCCAAGGAAAGCCAAGCAAGCAGACCAGAAAGCCGATGAGGAACAAAGCGGCAGAGCACTCACCCTTGCTCTTCTGCCACCTCGTTTTCGTTTTGGTGGGGGTCTGAAACTTTTGATATGTCACTATAACTTGTCAAAAGTTTTTTCAAAGTTTTGTTACCCTTTAAGGTCAAGGTATTGCTTAGGAACCAGGTTCCAGAAGCCTTAACTATGACTTTATATAAGCCTGGAAATATAAAAAGTGGTTCCACACCTAAAGTTACTAAATCTAGTTAAAGGGTAACTAAACATTCAACAGACTTCTGACATGTCATAGTGCAAACGTGTCATAACTAAAACGAAGCTGCAGAAGTGCTTGTGTGAGCGCTCAGCCGCTTTGTTTCTGTTAGGCTTTTTTTGGAAAGCCGATGTAGCGGAGTACGGGCTCATAGTCTTTCTATTGAGTCCGTACACCGCTACATTGATTTCCGGAAAAAGCCAAACAGAAACGAAGCGGCTCAGCGCTCACATGAGCACTTCTGCCGCTTTGTTTAATAGCGATTGGTGGGGGTCTCAGTGCTTGGACCTCCACCAATCAAAACGGCTGACATGTCACTATGACATGTCAGAAGTTGGTTGAATGTTTAGCTACCCTTTATGGACTCATGCGCATGGGTGTATTATAGCCCTTAACAATCACTGAGTTATACGGAACCGTAATATGGCACCCATATCAGTCGATGAGGCTCTACTGTACCTCCTTATGCCTACATGGCATGCTTAGGCAAATGCTATATCTTCGAGGTATTCTCCATAATATGATGCTTTACAAAGGCACTATACAGCAGCAAATAGAGTGCCTACATATCTAGGGGACGGAGCCACCATTGAGTCTTCATGCACTAGGCATTGCCATGTCAACGAGATCTAATACTGAGATGTGAGGATAGGACAGCATGGTATGACTGCTGCCAAGTTTTTTTCCCCTTTTCTTTTGACAGCAAAGTCCAAATGTGAGCTGAACCCCCTGACTTACAACAATAGTCTTTGCAGGTGTTGCCAGGCTGAACATCCCTAGGAACCAATCTGTCTCAGAATACTCTTGTGCTCAGCTCGGGGCTGAATGACCCTTAAACTGGGGGCAGAGAAGGGGCAAGAAGACTGACCGCACCTTTCTTTACCCCCTACTGTTACATTAACCATATTTTTCCCAAATATTTTTAGGTGGGAATTGCTTTAATCACTTCACAGACTTCCCATTCATCTGCATTCATCAAACGACTTCTTTCTCTTTCCCATTTGTTTCTCATATCTAATATTTGTTGGCACTTTCTAAAGAAAATATGACAATCTCGAGGAGATTTAGATCTGCGCGAGACTGATACCATATGTTTTTGAATGTATTCAAATGATTATGAAGTGGCCCTACAGGGAGATATCTAGAGAAGATCAAACTAAAACCGTTCTCTCTAAATCTAACTAAATAGTTTTTCAATAACTTAATTTATTTTACATGTAAATATGCCTGCGAACCTTTAGGGAGCCCCGCACCGTACAGCCGGCTAAGCAAAATAAAATTAACAGTAGACTCTGTTTCTGTTATTTGTGCAGTAAGATCTCAATTGCCTCGGTGGTAAAATTAATGTTTTTCATGAATAACAGTGCAAAGTTAATGAAGAAAAATGACCTTAATAAATGAATAGTCTCTGCAATTATGCAAAATAAACAAATATGTAACGTAATCATTAACTTTACCAAGAATATATTAGATCTTTAGATACACGCAATGAGATTTTACAATAGTACTTTACTATGGAGTTAAAGTGATGAGACAGATATCCTTGTTAAGTGCCTCCTTTTGCTAAACTGAACAATATATTTCATTTATAAAATATTTAGAGCTCTGTGTTCTCTACGCTCTCAGTTGCTTACTCATTCCTTTCTAGTGAAACCGGAAAGTTGACGAAAAACTCACAAATGTGTATCTGTTTTTAACAAAGTAGCCTACAGATTATCAGACTGTGGGTGGTCTTTCTATGAGGGCATGTCAGTTCATAGGGGGGGGGGCTTCCACCTGCAAATATTGAAATAATATGTTAAGTGAGTCCTTGCCCCCAGAAGGTCTCACATCCTAATATCCCTATCTCATACACTAGGGTTACTTTCAGATGAAGTCAGTAAGCCTAAACAAGTCCTTGGAATCTGGAACCAGTGTAGAATACCTAAGGAAATCCCACAAGAGTGCTGAGAGAACATACAAACTCATTACACATGTCCTGGTTGGGCTTAGAGCCTATCCGCTGAGTAGTCCTACCCACTGAGCCACCATGCTGTCCATGCACAGATTATGTAGGTGTCTTCTGGTGGCAGGGAAAGTCCACAGTCACTCATTCCCATGTAGCACTGTAATAGTATGTCACCAGTGGAGTGCATTTCCCCAAAGCAACATATCATTATGCCACTGAGATCCCATGGGCACTGCAGTGGTGGTGGGGGGGGGGAATTGGCAAAGGCCATCCAGCCTTCCATCCTACAAGGGTCAAAAAGTAGCAGAGCCCTAGGATGAGAGTTTATATTGGTCTCAACTAGCACAATAAAGGTCCCTACTTTCCACTAAGCATGCCCTTCCTCATACCTCTACATAACTTGGAGAACAATGCCCTTTGGGTCAATCACTCCTTTGTACTACAAAGAATGGAAAAAGAGGTCTCCTAGTTCCTCGAATGAGAAGTTATAGCAGCCAAAATTAGTACCAAAAAGCCCCCATCTCCCACCTATGCACACCCTTCTTCGTACAGCTCCATATGTTAGCACACAGGGATAGGGAAATTGTCCCAAGGGTCTGCCGCCTTTCTGTCCTACAAGGAGTAGGAAGAGCTTGTTGCTCTGCTTATGGGATCTGCAGTTATTGTGGCCCTAAACTAATATAATAAAGGAGGGCCTCCTCCTCCATACGCCTCTATCCCTTAAAAGAGGTTTTTCGAGATAAAACTTTTATGTGTCAGCGATTTTAATCTTGGAATGTGACTATATTTGTATTGCACTAACTGTATCAAAATTGGCCCCGTTTCCCGATGCTGCCATGGGGCACATGACTGGTGTCGTATGTCAGTCTATTTGCCCGCTGTGTTTACCAGCCGTATACCTATACGTGGCCAAATGGTTAAAAGTTTCTGCCTGGTATACGACATGTTACTAGTGACGTGCCGTGTATGGGCTGTTCTGTTATACAGTCAGGAACATGCATGCGCGGTCTCTGCTGTTCTCTTGCTTGTCCGCTTGTCAAGCGAGAGAACAGCAGGTACCGTGCATAGTAACGTGTCGTATACCAGGCAGAAACTTTTAACCGTTTGACCATGTGATAGGTATACGGCTGGTAAACACAGCGGGCAAAGAGAGTGGCGTTACCAGTCATGTGCCCCATAGCAGCATCGGGAAACGGGGCCAATTTTGATAGTGTAAGTGCATTACAAATGGAATCACATTCCGGGATTAAAATCACTAACACATAAAAGTTTTATCTCGGAAAACCCCTGTAAGAATTTTTCATTATTTTACTCCTCCACCTATATGTTTAGCAACTTACAATATTTTACAAAATTTAGATTGTCGTGATCATTTCATTTTATAACCCATTAGCAAATCTGCAATCTCTTTTCAGATGGTGCCTGTGTTTAGTGTTCCTTACCATGCATTTAATGGTCAACTTCCGTACTTCCTTTCCTTTTTCTTCCAGTGTGTGTTTTACGTCCAAAAAAGTTCCTGGTGAGGTTGAAAGTTTCTTGAAGCCAGAATTGTTTCTTTCACATGAGAAATTTGTTAGGAGCACTGAAGGCCAACTGACTATGTTACATTCCATTGTTCAGAGTGCGTTTCGGGAACACATCCCTTTCTCATTATATTTCCATAAAATATATTTGATCTGTTCTATTCTTAGAACACCTCTGATGTGGTCTGTAAATGGGACACAGTATAAAAATATTTCTTCTTTATACGAGACAAAATGTTTCCATTTCTAAGAAGCATTAGAAAAACTATATAATACTTTGGCAGTGGGTTTGATTTAGCAACAAGGATTTATTGCTATTTACTATGATCCGGCCCAGCGGTAGCAAATGAAATAAAATTGTAAGACGCTATTAATGGGGAAGGGTTACAAGCACCTTATTTACTAATAGTCTGCAAAACATAATCTTATGCTTTCCTATTAAGGGACCATTAATCCTCAAGTGCAAGATGTTTTACATGTAATGTAAAAGCTTCTAGAGATGTTCACAATTACATATACAAAAAGTGTCGTAAAAAGGTTCCAGGTAATTAAATCTATAAAAACGTAAAAGAGATCAAAAAAGAGTTCATTATTTTTTAATAAAACTATTATGGGTTGTAATGTTCATCAACCAAGCTGTAAATATGTAAACTTTAATAATACCAAGCTGGACAACAAGGCATAGGGGAAATCATAGGGGAACCGAGGCTACTACTTTATGCACAAAAGCCTTCAGTATTGGTACCCACTGTATTGACTTTGACCCACTACAATAATAATTATATACATAGTCCATCATTAATTAACCTGGTCACCCTAAGGGCCAGGTTAAAAGGAGGGCACATGAAGAATGTTCACCACTCACCCTCCCTGTCAGGCCACTTCTTCAGATCCGGTTGGTAAAATCACAACTGGATTGGGAGAACAGGTTGTCCTGTGGGTGCCTTTGCCTTTCACCTTGTAGGATATAAATGTTAGCTTATGGCCTGCCCCGACATCCTCTTTCTTTGTCATTGGACCCTGTGTGGAGCGACAGACAGCCCGGATTCGGTAATTGATCTGGGGAGCCCTTTTTGAAAAGTTTGCTACGGAGCAAAGTCATTATCCATGTGGGTTGTGTATGTAAAGCTAACTTCTGGGACCCACACCTAACAGGAAAGTGATTATCCTCCATCCAGCCGACGAGTGGTGGTCAGGCATGTGTGTCAGGCATGTGTGTCGCTATCGACGTTGAAGTCTAAAGGTCCTTTTAAACCGGTCTGCTGTCTACAACGATAATATTTTGGGCATTTGAAACTATACAATCAGCCGATGAATGAGAGTGTGCTCGTTCATCGGCTGACCGTTGCCCTGTTAACCCAGGGCAATTATAGGGAACGCTAGGTTGCCCGATAATTGCCCGGTGTAAAAAGTGTAAAAGGGTCTTAAGACATTCACTGGCTTAGGTGTCTCTGTAACTCCTATAGCCTTCAGTGGACAGGTAACGTGCATGGTTGGCCACCTTTTCTTATATATGGCTGTGATGAGGATCTGGTGAGGTCCGAATCCTGAAGGTGGAATAAGGGACCCCGCGAATCGTAATCTGGCCTTGATTGCTATCTATGTTTGCAAATCTGGTAGAAGGTAAGAACGTTCTAATGTATAATCACTGAAGATATTGACTGGTGGTATAAGGTAAGCAAAGACCTTATACTCTGTAGTGTTACGGGCGATGCTGGAATAACATGGGGCACTTCTAGTATATCATTTCTGTAAATATGTGCTGTTGACACTATCTAGCCTATAATAATATGGGCTATGCTTGCATAACGTGATATAATTTTGACATATACCTACTGATGTTTGCACTACTGACCTAAGGTAAACATCTTTTCTATATGATATGAGCTATAATGAAATAATAGGAGCACTTTTTGCATATAATTATTGTTAGATTTGTACCGCTGGTATAAGGTAAGCATGTTCTTGATATAGTGATATGGGTCTTGCTGGGGTAACATATTGTAGACATCTTATGGAATATTATTTAGGACGAAATGTACAGTTGGGATAATTTAAGCAACTCCTACTTGGTGATATGGGCCTTGCTAGAATAACATAGATATCTTCTTAATATAGGGAAATATCGAAGGCTGGAAAAACCCGGGCATCTTCTCATATATAGTTATATATTCACAGCTGGTAAATATTAAAGATATTTTTCAGCATTTCGGCTTTTGGACACATGCCTGTAGCTGTAGTTCATTTTTGAGTCCCATTTGGAAACTCCTTAGGAAACCCTATTCATCCTGTACCTGCATTGGGAATACAACAGTAATACACAAGAAGATGTAGTAGAGCTGATGTGCAACTCAATGTAAGATCACAACGTGTTAGCTGAGGTTTTACATGAAGATACTATATGAGTAAATCTACTATGTTACTGTATCTTAAATGGACACTAAGTTTTCAAACAACGTTTGCTGATCTAATACTGTATCTGATATAGACCAACTTTGTAAATTACTTACTGCTAAAATGTAATTGTTTTATCCAAGCAAATTCGGTGTGAAGTTACTGCCACTAGGTGTCTCATTTCCTGTAATCTGCTGCCCATCTACTGTTGTCAAGCAAATTCTGTCCCTGGTTACAGATATAATGCAGAAGGTGGGGGTGTGTCTCTTTAAGGCCTATTTTACAAGTCTATGGAGAGGGGAGAGGATCAGAGAGATAAATAGGCACATACATGCTGCATACAAGTCCATTGAGAGGGGAGGGGTGAGAAAACGGGGGTTGTAGAAGCAGAGTGAGAAAGACACAGGTTACTGGTGAGATTTCTATGTCACCCCAGTGGTGGATTCTCAGCTACACTACTCAGTACATATATATATATATATATATATATATATATATATATATATATATATATATATATATGCTTGATAGAGATAGAAGTGCAGGATGCTTGTCAGGGAAGGAGCAGACTATCTGCAGTGGCATGGCTGTATAGCTGAGAAGACTTTTTTTGCAGGGGAAGTAAGAAGAGACTATATCATCAGCTACCAGATGTGAAAGGATGCTGATTCTGCTCAGAGGCCCTCTTCCAGCAGCACAGATCAGCAGCAGCACCAAGCGGGACATATGCAAAAAAATAGACACTAAGACTTTTCAAAAATGTTGTTAAGTGTAAAAAGTGTCTAAAACACATAATAAGTTTGGCACTCGACCAGTTTTTTTAAATTTGATCCATAATTCTGGCACATTTAATTTGTTAGTCTCCCGTGTGGTACCAAAAGACTAAAAGGATTTTCGACTGGTTTAAAAAAATAAAATAAATTAAATCCTGTATTACAAAATTTTAACTCAGTCGAGGAGAGTCTCACGTTTAGGACCGTCATCTATGTGACAGAGTAAAGAGAAACTACAAAAAAAAGTGTATATATATATATATATGCTTGATAGAGATAGAAGTGCAGGATGTTTTCTTCTCTATGTGTGCTGTCTATAGAAGACATGATGGCCGTTAGGCTCCGCCAACTAGCTCAGAGACAACTTAGAGTTAGAGCTATAGCCTGCATAGGTGAAAACTGCTAAATATTGCCACATACAAGTCACATGATAGCCAGAAATCGTGTTGTTCCTCATGTACACACATATGACAGCTTATTCTGAAAAGTCACCTGAAAAGCTATGTATTATTTAACTGAGAAAGATCACAATACAGAATAAATACGCAATACAGACAGACAGATAAGTACGAGATAAATAGATAGATAGATAGGATAGATAGATAGGATAGATAGATAGGATAGATAGATAGATAGATAGATAGATAGATAGATAGATAGATAGATAGATAGATAGATAGATAGATAGATAGATAGATAGATAGATAGATAGATATGAGATAGATAGATAGATAGATAGATAGATAGATAGATAGATAGATAGATAGATAGATAGATAGATAGATAGATAGATATGAGATAGATAGATAGATAGATAGATAGATAGATAGATAGATAGATAGATAGATAGATAGATAGATAGATAGATAGATAGATAGATAGATGGATGGATGGATGGATGGATAGATAGATAGATAGATAGATAGATAGATAGATAGATAGATAGATAGATAGATAGATAGATAGATAGATAGATAGATAGATAGATAGATAGATAGATAGATAGATGAAAGAAAGAAAGAAAGAAAGATACTGTACATAGAATTGGACAGGGAATGTAGGTGAAGAGAGCCCTCAAAATCCCCAGGGTAGTGGAGGTACTGAGGCACGTGCCCTGTAAGCTCTCCCTATAATTTAGTTCTGGGGTGACCAGGTTCGGGGCTGCTTTTTATACTGATTTTTCACCAAACATTTAGATATTTAGAATTCTTAACAATTATCACGTATTGTCAGTCAAACGTCTACCGCTTTTCCTACTAATATTATAACGCAATAAAGCAAGTAACACTGAAGCATCTTGAACTTAGGGGTTGTTATCCTAAATGGGGAATGTCATATTGTATAAAGTGACTATGTGGCTCCGATATGCTCCCAGTACCAAGTCATAAGTGTTAACATAGCTTCTGTCTGAGTAATTAATCAAAGGCCCTTACTGTCATCCTTAGAGGCATAAACAGGCTTTCTACAAATTTGTGCCTCAGGCATTTGCCCTATTCAAATGAGTGCAAACTATATTTAAGAAAAGGCTTGCGCGAGCATAATCATTTGATGTCTTGGTCCCAAGCAGAACACACACATAACATTCATTGTGGATTGACACAAGTCCCATTGTTCCCAAAATATGCAGATTATGTCAGTGGTACCTCAGTTAACCTCACTCGCTACTAATTGACAAAGAGAGACGAGGTCAAAGCGTTTAAAAAGCGAATCATCTAATCTCTCCATTTCTAAGCGTCTGACTTGAATTCACAGCATTTTTCTTTTGACCTCAATAGTTTTCATGGTTGACGTGTAAAGTTTTATTTCATCTTTTTATTATACGTGAAAAAAATGAAATTGCATTTTATAGTGAAGGCACAGAAATAAAACACAGAATTCTAGTACTAAAAACATAGGAAACTGAATCCCTCTATTATATTCTATTATAATGATGTCAGGGTCATACATACCCCCGTCGCTCTGTGGCAGCATTTTGGCTACTAGTTGGACTTTCAGACTTACCAACATGGGAGAACAACTGTTTATTATCATTTGGTTTTTTCTCAATGTCGGATCATAACAAATGAACAAAGTTATGAAATTTACTTACATAGTATGGCGCCACCTCGTGTTCAAAGTGTATTGGAATGTGCAGGTCCACCTGAGTTGTGCTAGAGGCACTCATGCTCAGTCACTCTCCTAACATCCAGGTCTCTGCATAGTGATCCTCTGTTCAATCCAGAACAGGCAATAGAAATAGCTTTCTTCCCTGCTTGTCAGGGAAGGAGCAGACTATCTGCAGTGGCATGGCTGTATAGCTGAGAAGAGTTTTTTTGCAGGGGAAGTAAGAAGAGACTATATCATCAGCTACCAGATGTGAAAGGATGCTGATTCTGCTCAGAGGCCCACTTCCAGCAGCACAGATCAGCAGCAGCACCAAGCGGGACATATGCAAAAAAATAGACACTAAGACTTTTCAAAAATGTTGTTAAGTGTAAAAAGTGTCTAAAACACATAATAAGTTTGGCACTCGACCAGTTTTTTAAAATTTGATCCATAATTCTGCCGCATTTAATTTGTAAGTCTCCCGTGTGGTACTTAAAGACTAAAAGGATTTTCGACTGGTTTAAAAAAAAAAAAAAATTAAATCCTGTATTAGAAAATTTTAACTCAGTCGAGGAGAGTCTCACGTTTAGGACCGTCATCTATGAGACAGAGTAAAGAGAAACTACAAAAAAAAGTGTCTATTATTCTGGAAAGGAAATAGAGGCAAAGTGCAGAAAATACACGCAAAGGGCATTACAGGGCACTATGAATAATAAGGACATGGCTGATACTAGAGAACAATAGCTTGGCCTCAAACTTTACTGGGTTGTGTGAAACCACAATAACCTTAGCTTTGTGTCAGGATAGGTACTGCAGTCTCCAGATTATCGCCTTCCGGTATCGTTAGAAGACACTTCGAAGGGGCAGCAGCGGAAAAGAGGAGAAAAAAAAAATACCTAGACAGCATTTTCCATTGAAGAGAATAAGAGAAGTAGTTGAGGAACATTTAATCCATGTATTGATGTGAAGCGGAACGTGTATCGGAAAGTTATTGCCTTTTTTTTATAATCTCTGTCATTGGATAAAGGCAATTGCTTTTCGTTGCACGTTAATTAAAGGATCACATTTTCCTTGACTACTTCTCTCATTCTCCTCTATGAGAAGCACTGTTCAGGTATTTTTTCTCCTCTTCTCACTCTGGAGGACGCAGCACTTACATCCATTACACACACAGAGAACTGTGTAATGCTTAATTTGGACTGTGGTGGCGCTGCAGGGAAATTGAACAGTTGTTGCCAGGTTCCTCCACAAATTACAGCTGATCGCTGGGGGTCATGGAAGCGGGACAACCTGTGATCAGCTTCTCATCTGATAATTTTTATATATGTGAGATAAATGAAGATTTTTTTGAAGGCTATTAGAACAATATTGCATCACCTGGAAAATCCAAACATCCAGCATTCAATTCATCTCATAGATGTGATACTGTGACTATTTATTAGGCCTTGTTCACACAGTGTTTTTTTGCAGGCAGAAAAAAATCTGCCTCAGAATTCCTTCATGAATTTTGAGGCAGTTTTTGAACTGCCTGCATGTATTTTTCCACGTTTTATTCCGCTATGATTTTTGCCCACGGCCATCAAAGCAAATGCAAGTCCTGCGGGCAAAAAACGCTGCGGAAAACGCTCAGAAACGAGCGTCGCAGGTTTTTTCTGCCTCCCATGGATTTCAATGGGAGGTCAGAGGTAGATACCACGGCAAGAAAGGACATGCTGCTTTTTTTTACGCGAGCGGCCAACAGCCGCTGCAGCAAATAAAACGCCTCTGCCTCTCATTGAAATCAATGGGGCCGATTTTGAGTTTTGGACGATTTTTGCGCTGATTCAGACGCAGTTTTCCGTGTTAAAATCAGCACAAAAAAACTTAGTGTCAACTGACCCTTAATTGTTCTTCAAAACCTGCAGTGAACAGTCAACGTTTAACTGTATCAGTACCAGGACCCTTCACTCTTCAAAAATGTCTTTATTGTTCCAAATTTTCCAGAGGACACAGAGCAGACATAGACCTTGTCTTGGATTCATTCTTCAATTACAATATACAATGGCATTCCTTTCCCATCATGCAAATCCCATAACTATCCAAGGAGAATGAATGACTAATTAGTTGCTGGTAGTCACTTTATTTCATTTTCTGAGTAACTGGAATGGACACTCCACTATTTTGTATGCGGCAGGGTGCAACTTTAAGAATAATTCACAGGGAGTTTTCTCTGTCCTCTCTCCTGACATGTCTGTTTTAGTAAATAACTGTGTTCCCATGAAATAACAATTCTAGAGCATCTTTTTTAGAACATTACTTTGTGCCATTCCTCTGTTATTCCTCCTAGAAATTTATGAATAAATTGACAGCTAGCTATTGTGGTAGCTGCAGTGAGTATGACAAGTACAGCTGGTTGGATCCGAGTCTGTGGGTCCAGGAGCAGGTGACGAGCCTCCTCGTGAGCGTGTGAGCTGTGGTGGGTGATGAACAGAAGCCACCACATGTATACCAGCGTGCAGCAGCTCGAAAAGCCAGTTTAAATTATTGGACCGTCCCCTGCATCAGGGAGTAGCACCCCTGGCACTGTCCGCAACAAGTCTGAGCCAACAATCGAGTCCTCAGTGGATAAAAATCTGTCCTGGACATGTGATAATCACACAGGTTCACAGCAAGCAGAGATCTAAAAAAAAAAAACATGAAAAAAGAATACAGAAAGGCTATGTTCACACGGGGTATTTTGCCGAGTTTTTTGACGCGGAAACCGCGTCGCAAAACTCGGCAGAAACGGCCCGAGAACGCCTCCCATTGAAATCAATGGGAGGCGTCGGCGTCTTTTTCCCGCGAGCAGTAAAACTGCCTCGCGGGAAAAAGAAGCGACATGCCCTATCTTCGGGCGCTTCCGCCTCTGACCTCCCATTGATTTCAATGGGAGGCAGGAGAAAGCGTATTTCTCGCTGTTTTATGCCCGCGGCGCTCAATGGCCGCGGGCGAAAAACGGCGCGATAATTGCCGCGAAAATCGGCGTGCAGGGAGAGGAATATCTGCCTCAAAGTTCCAAATGGAATTTTGAGGCAGATATTCCTCCCCCAAAATACTCCGTGTGAACATAGCCTAAGTTTATTGGAAAAAGATATAACATTTCATTATATAAAAAAATAACATCTATTTGCTGAAACCGGAAACCCCCCTTAACCCCATGTATGCCGCGATCAGAACAGATTGTAGCATACATTTTAAAAGAACAAAGTTGTGTGTCCCCTTTTAAAGGACCCTAGGACTCTCTTATAGCATTGCAGGAGACCTCACACATTTCAACCCTGGATGAGGCATTACTTCCTAATAATAATAATAATAATAATAATAATAATAATAATAATAATAATAATAATATCCATGCTGTATTATAAAGAAACTCATCTTACCATTCAAATTCTATTTGTCCTCACTCAATTCCAAACACACCTTTAAATGCTCCTCTAAATGGGTTAAACTTGTAGTGCTGATCATCCTGATCTTCCTGGTACATGAATATAATGTCAGAACAACACATACAGCAGAGGTGGACATTGACTGCATGAGACCCCTGTGCAAGAAGTGTATGTGAGCCCCACTCACACGCTGGACAAATGCCGCACCCACGTCATTTACACATTTGGCATATGCCAAACACACACATCTCATACGTGAGTCACAAGGCCTCACATGCGCAACTCTCATGCTGGACATGTTGCCGCACAAACGCCATTCACACAAAGAGAAACCGCGCCTCAATACTGCCACTGCAGTAACCTGTCAAAGTGAATAGGGCTGACCTGCAATACCAGTCACAGCCCTTGGACAAGAGTGGTGCTGTTTCATGGAAAAAAAAATAATGTTTATTCTAATTTCAGATGTCCTTTTTAAAATTTTGTTAAACTGTCTTGATCTTCTCTATTACTGATAGACTTTAGGAAAACTTTTCCCAACATTAAATAGAATTTTTATGACCACACTGATAGCTCTAAAACCGAGTTCCCATTGTCATCTCATGTAAACCAGAGCTGCGGAGAGATCCCAGCGCAAAGTCCTGATAAATTAATGTCCCTACAACTACAAAGGAAACACTTACAGAAGCATTAAGATCCTGACATTAATATCCACCGTACGAGATGTATGATGAATAATTCACACTCACACCTGGGAGACCGAGGCTCTGTTATACTTCATGTTAACACACATTTGATGATATGATCTTTGTCTTATAGTTCATCACCTCAGAAACGGCAAATCTGCTAAAGGGCAGTAAAAATAGACCTCCAAATTTTACCAAATTGAACGATTATTAACTTCCACCAACTTTCTAAAGTTTCTACACAGTTTCTTTATTTTTTTCTAACTATCTAATTATCCATCTTCTATCTATCTATCTATCTATCTATCTATCTATCTATCTATCTATCTATCTATCTATCTATCTATCTATCTATCTATCTATCTATCTATCTATCTATCTATCTATCTATTATCTTTCCGTCTATCTATCTATCTATCTATCTATCTATCTATCTATCTATCTATCTATCTATCTATCTATCTATCTATCTATCTATCTATCTATCTATCTGTCTTATTTATATTTTCATGACTATGAAGATGGATAGATAGATAGATAGATAGATAGATAGATAGATAGATAGATAGATAGATAGATAGATAGATAGATAGATAGATAGATAGATAGATAGATAGATATGAGATAGATGGATAGATGGATGGATGGATGGACAGACGGACGGATGGATGGACGGAATAATGGATCGATTGATGGATAGATAATGAGATAGATGGATAGATAGATAGATAGATAGATAGATAGATAGATAGATAGATAGATAGATAGATAGATAGATATGAGATGGATGGATGGATGGATGGATGGACGGACGGACGAATGGACGGACGGATGGATGGACGGATAGATGGATCGATTGATGGATAGATAATGAGATAGATAGATAGATAGATAGATAGATAGATAGATAGATAGATCGATCGATCGATAGATAGATATTTAAGAATAACTGCTAATACACAATCAGAGGCCTAACTTGAAACTCCTGGGCCCAAATTCAAAATCTGTAACAGTACCCCTCCTATTTACCTTCCGTAGTTACAGGAGGGCCTCTGGGCCCCCTCACGTACAGGGCCCGGGTAAGACTGCATCTCTACATTCCCTATAGTTACACCCCTGTACAGGACCAAGTATTATTTTCACATAATGTTATTTCACCTTCTCATATGTACTTAAACCCTTTAGCTTTTCTAGTAATATCTAATATAAAATAAATATACCAATAACTTTATAGAACCCCTGCTATAATGTGAGAGCTGCGGGGCTCCGTCATTTACCATTGGCAATAAATCTGTAATTTACTCTAATACCGAGAACAGATTTTTTTTAATGGGAGATCATATAATGCAATGTAAGTCAAGTTTGAGGAATAACGGTTACTAATTTAGTGAATAAAACACCCTGCAGCTGATGGGAATTCTCACATTACAACATGTTTAGAAGAGGCTGCTCAGAATGTGGTTTGTTGTCTGTGAGAAATATTTATCCCTTAAATACGAGAATATGTTCCCATGTGAATCCGATGCGACTGAGGAAAATGGAACACATTAACCAAAAGCATTACCAGTAGATAAAACACAGCAACATGTGCAGGTTACCTGTATACTAAATGGAAGCATGGCATTATTTACTCAACAAAATAGTGTGAGCCCAAAAAATACCGCCAATAAAGCTAATACAGTATATCCATAACACCGCTATACAGCGCAGAACTTATACCAGGGGCGCTCCAGACCTCCTTTATCTGTGGCCTTTGTGCCCTTGAATCCACATGACTATTTTAAGGTGTCCTGTTGCGTGCCCTGCATATAATGGAAATAGGGTGGTTGATGCCCTAGGGGCAATTGCCCCATTTGACTTTCCTATACTCAGAGCCTGAATGTAAGGATAAGCATTTCTGTATTGATATTAAAGCCGATGTCTGGTTTGGATAATCCCTTACAGATTGTAGATCCCCCCTTAATATACAGGGGTCCCACTACTGGGGAAAAATTATTATTTTATTCCTACTGGAAAAAAATACATTTGGTAAAAACGAGAAAAAAAAGCCGCAGGTATAGACTAAGAAAATGCCTATTTTTTTTTTTTGTCCTGTTTTTATCCAATCAAAAGAAGGAATGTCATTTCATACTATTAAAAAAAATGCAAGATTAATATTTTCTTTATGATTTTAGGTAATAAGTGCTAAGAGCGGCCATTATAGAGTTACCCTTGACCATTGCCCCATCCCCATTCTCTCTCACTAAAAAGACACTAAAGTTCTACAGTTCTGGCATTATGTTCATGAAAGAAGATACTTAGGATGTACAGGGATATAGGTAATTCTCCTATAGGGGAATGCTGCAGTATACAAAGTTGCGTGAGGGCGTAGAAAGCTAAATGAAGAATATATATATATGTTGTTTTTTTTTTACATATCTTTTTCTTTAAGGACTTTAATACTTAGTATTCCAAGGCATTAAGGTCTGTTACACACGACCGTTGTGCCACTTGGGCCGTATTTGACTTTAGCGGGTGAATCTGGTCCGTGAAAAATGGTCCGAGTCTCCGATCCAAGAAAGATAGAACATGTCCTATCTTTCATCGGATCACTGATGGGACTTGGACGGCACACACGGTCGTGTGCATGAGGCGTAATGCTTGGCAGTGTTACACTGGCATAATAGGCATATACCAATGTCAGACCCTGGGGATCTTTGTTAAGCCCCAAGTGCTATGGCAACCCATTGGCACCCTGCGATCACATTGCAGGGGCACATATGAGCTGACAGTGGGAGTTTACCTCTCTCTGTCATTCTCCATAGATTTTGCAGTCACTGTTGACCATAGCAACTAAGTGGTTAAACGACTGGGATCTGAGGTTTCTCTGTTCCTGCAATTACAGTGGGAGCCCACATGGTCATTGGGACGTACTGTTACATCCTACTGGGGTTAGAAGACCACAATTAGAATGTAATAGCATGTCTAAGTACTGTAAGGGGTCAATCATATCAAGATATACAATATTTACTCATCTTACATTACATATCACCAGTGGGGCTCATAATGTAGAGTTCTTAAATCAGGCACATGCCACTATAAATACTCTAGGGCCAATTCAAAGTAAGCAAATTGCTGACATGAAATAAATGTATATAATTCTACCTTTATAAATTGAAAAAAATAATTAGTGAGAATGGCCATGCAGAGTTGACACCACCAAGGCATATATTCACATAACAGGGGGGCCAAGAGAAAATACGTGGGGAAAACTTATGCTAATACAAAATTAGAGTAGAACTTTTAACTAAATTATGATTCTAACATTATTTGTACTGATACTCAATGACGTTGAAATCAAGTAAGTTAAAAGAATGGTCACCATTTATTTACATGGTAGCCCTGCTATATGATCACCATTTATTTACATGGTAGCCCTGCTATATGATCACCATTTATTTGCATGGTAGCCCTGCTATATGATCACCATTTATTTGCGTGGTAGCCCTGCTATATGATCACCATTTATTTGCATGGTAGCCCTGCTATATGATCACCATTTATTTGCGTGGTAGCCCTGCTATATGATCACCATTTATTTGCGTGGTAGCCCTGCTATATGATCACCATTTATTTGCGTGGTAGCCCTGCTATATGATCACCATTTATTTACATGGTAGCCCTGCTATATGATCACCATTTATTTGCGTGGTAGCCCTGCTATATGATCACCATTTATTTACATGGTAGCCCTGCAATATGATCACCATTTATTTGCGTGGTAGCCCTGCTATATGATCACCATTTATTTACATGGTAGCCCTGCAATATGATCACCATTTATTTGCGTGGTAGCCCTGCTATATGATCACCATTTATTTACATGGCGACCTATATCCAGTTTGACGAAACACCTGTACTTATAATTTCCTGCAATGACAAGCACGATAATCATAGGACTGAAGGCTACGGGCAGTATGAAGTCACCCCTCTTGACATCTACCCACTTAAAACTTCACTGAGGGTGCTCTGCGGTGTGCTGATCATTCAACTATTTACTCCCTGCCCTGTCAACATCTCAGTTTAATAAGTCAATCATATCCACCCTACAAAGTATTCACCCATTGTATAAGTTAAATCAAACTGTGAGCAAAAAATAATAGCTCACGCTAAGCGTCCAACCATGTGCCGCGACCCAAGATATTTTGGTTGCTGATCACACGGTGTTGGGTAGTGTAGCATCTGGGTTTTGTGACCAGGTTCTAAACTCCCTATTGCTGTTCTCCAATTGTATCACACTGTGGTTATTGTTATGACAGCACACTTTCATTGCATTCAGCGCCATGTTCGCCATGTTCCTATGTTAGTACAGGTAAAAAGCAAAAAAAAAAACCTGATGTGGCGTTTGCTGGTATTCTCGTTTTTTTTCAAGGGCTGCCGCTTTTAAGGTGGCAGTAGGCCCCTTACCCACTGCATTCCTGTGCAGCTGCCTTAGTAATGAGTATTACATTAAAGAGGATCTGTGACCTCCATATTCTGCTCTAGGTCAAGGTAGAAAATTACAGGGACAGGTCTACTCTCCTTTGAGCCAAAACGGCACAAAATTATTGTGCTGTTTGGCTAATGGAAGAGATCAAAGAATACACTGGATAAAAAGTTATGAGTCTGGCATATAGTCATGAGAAAAGCGCTTTTCCTCTCCCTATTAGTTGTCATTGATGGCTGGCTTTTGTGTACCTACATACACAGCAGTCCATCACTCACTGTGAGGATGGCGGGAGGAGGCAGGGGGAACGGTCCCGTCATAAATACATCGGACTCAAAACTGTGACGGTGTATTCTTTAACCGCTCCTATTAGCTAAACGGCACAATATTTTGTGCCATTTGGCTAATAGGAGAATTGACCTGTACCTATAATATGTTGTCCTTACCTAGATCAGAATATTTAGATGACAGATCCGCTTCAAATTGGAGCAATTGTTTCGACCTCAAATCACCTTGCATGGAGGAGCTCTCCTATACCGGCAGAGGCATATTATCTCTCCAAACTCTTCATTCTGAGACATTCACAAGACCAGACACCTGTCTAAAACCCGGTATTTATCACTGACTGCAAACACAGTCCTTACTTGCAGCTGTAGTTAAAATGAAAACTGTAAATTGTAACACACAGGGTTGGATTTCACAGGTTTTATTTGCATGTCTCCACGTCTGCCACCTAGGAGACTGTGACAATGACTCAACCTTGAAATATTCTCAATATAAGAACAATGATGGGGACCGTTCCCGAATTATACAGAAACCGAATCTAATATTTATAGATTGATCTGTGAACAATAACAAAGAATGTAATTTAAATGTTGGAAATAAACTGGATACAATGAGACAAAGAAGAAAAAATGTCTAAAAAAACTTGTGAATATGACGGATGAGTCACAGCTAAACAATCCTTGATGAGTTCAGCTGGGCATAGCCTTTAGATTGTAAGTTCTTAGGGGCAAAATCCTCATCTTATTGTTTGTCGATGTTTGTTTTCTGCTGTATGCTGCTTTAAATAATCGTTAAATGGATTTTCCAGGATTTTCCGATAATGGCTTGTCCTTAGGATTGGTGGCGGACCCCGAGATCCCAACTGATCAGCCAAATGAAAAGACAGCAGAGCTTGTTGGAACTACCCAACACAGCCACACTTGTGTGGACACCGCTATGTCAGGTACTGCAGTAAAGGGGCCAAAAATCGCTGATACCCATTTATTCTACTGATCAGTAGGGGTCCCGTGATGGAAACCACACCGATCATAAATTGATCATACAAAAAGTCCATCAATGTGGTATCTTTGGAAAAGCCCTTGATTTGTTTTTATGTAGCTACAATAAATATTTAGTAATCTGTGTTGTGAATATTCTTTTACATTGCTACAATTAGAGATGAGTGAATAGATTCTACACAAATCAATTTTAATTCGAATTCCCCAAAAGTTTTGAATTTGGCAAAATCACAAACTTTTTAAATTTGCAGCGCACAAATTGTGGCATATAGTACCCGTGTAAAAAGTGCATATAGTGCCTAAATACAATGTGCTTGATGTGCCCTGAGAAAAAGCATCATACAATGCCCAAATAGTGCCATAAGGTGCCCAAATAAATAGTGCCATTCAGTACCTAGCATCTCTATTACAATAATAGTACTTACCAGATGTTGCTTCTCCCCCACGGCTCTTTCCACTATAATATATTATTCTTATATCAGGTCGCTCTTTATAGATACCTACACTTATGAACCTATGCTTTAATTCTGTGTTTTACCTTTACTCCCACTTAATCTTCATCTTTTTTCCGGCTCATCTTGACTAATGTTTTAACTAACAGACGTTTTATATATTTTGTCAGTTTGGAGACACTTTATAAGAGACGTTAGTGTATAATCATTCTGCTTGTAAAGGACTCGTACACCTTTTATTTGCTCTTTTCAATAAAGTGAATTTTTATATATTCCGAATAATTCATTGGGGTCGTAATACTATATAACCAGCTTTATTCTTTTATCTGCGTTATCAGTATTAACTTCCTCATTGGAGACTGAGCAATAACTCAGAAAGGATTGTGCTGTCTGATCATATTGCAGAGTGTTGAGATAAGGACTGTATTAATGTTCCTCTGCACTTAGGCAGCCAAAAAGTCAGCAGGAGATTGTAGCTAGAAAGGTCTTTTACGGTTGGCGAAAACCACCACAAACTTTTACTACACAAGTAAAGCTGTGCCTTTATTCACATCAGCCCCTTACCCAAGGAGCTTACAATCTCATTGTCAACAGAATAAAAGCACACACAAAGGCCACTTAAAATAAATATATATAATTTGTCTGCAACAGTTACATCTTGGAGAATGGGAGAAAACCCATGAGAATCATACACAAGGTCCATTAAGAATATGTCATGGTTGGGTTTGAACCCTGGCAGTAATATCATCACTGAGCCAATGTCACTTTGCTTCATATCTTGCTATCGTTTGAAGAACAAATACACCGTTGTAACTAACTATTTTTATTCTTCCACTGCATCTAAAAATAAAAAGTGATTTGATTAAAATGTCCCACTGATTTGTGTCTACAGCTCCTATGCAGATCTATGTGTCTTCAGACTACAAACATACCTTGTGTAGTCGGCTCCTGCAGTCATGTGTTACTCCCTTCCATCTGTTCTACTTCTTGCAAACATTTGGTAGGTTAGTAAGATGTCATGTGATTGCAGGGCCGGCCTTAGGATAGATGGCACCCTGTGCGAAATATAAATGCCCTATAAGAAAGTATAATGCCCCCCTACAGTATAATGCCCTTTGTAGTGCTCCCACACACTAGAATGACCCCTTTAATGCCCCCACACAGTATAATGTCCCCTAAGTGACACACACAGTATATTTCCCCCTCTAGTGCCCCTATACAGTATAATGTCCCCTCAATGGCCCCCACACAGTATAATGCCCCTTAGTGCCCCCCACAGTATAATGTTCCCCCTCCCCTAGGTGCCACACACAGCCCCACTTGTAGCTAGTGCGCCCCTGTAGATTGTGCCATACAGCCTCCCTTTAGATCCTACTATACAGCCCCCTGTAGATTCTGCCATACTACCCCCACCTTCCATTTATTGATAATGCCATATAGCCCCCAACCTCCCACTTGTAAACAGCGCCATACAGCCCCTCACCTCCCCTTTGTAGATAGTGCCATACAGCCCCCCACCTCCCCTCCTTTGTAGATGCTGCCCACCTCCCCATTGTAGATAGTGCCCCCCAAACAAATAAAACTCACCTAGGCCCCGTTCCCGCGACGAACGGGGCTTCTCCACAACCCCGACAGGATCCTTGCGTAGGCCAGCGTGATGCAGTGGTGTCATCACGCTGGGCTGCGCAGGAATCCTGTCCCTGCGCCAGATGGGCTGCAGGCCAAATGGCCTGCAGCCTATGGCAGAGCAGGGAGATACCACCCTGCTCTGTAATAGGATGCAATGGTATCTGCATCCTAAGGATGCTGATACTATTGAATGTAGCGTCGCTACCACTGTAGCAGACATAGTGGCTGAAAGCGGTGCCACCGGGCATGGGGGAGCCCATCCCAGCAGGCAGCACGGGTGCTGTAATGCCCGGTAGCCCCGCCAGTAGCCACTATGGCTGATACAATGGTATTACGCCAATGAGCAGAGAAGGAGCGCCCGTGTGGAAAGGCAGCTGCAGAGTCACGGGGCCCGGACTCTTCACAAGCAGGGTAAGGGAGCCAGCGCAGTGCCCTCTTCCACCTGCTGGAGTGATGCACCCTGTGCGGGGCACAGGTCACACACCCTAAAGGCAGGCCCTGTGTGATTGGGTCTTAAGTCACACAGGACAAGTAGAGTGGGATATGTCTCTGCCTGGGACTACCACTGTGACCACCGTCAATCACTGCAATGAAGTGGTAGCGGTTCTAGGATAGCACCATGTTGCTTCTCCTGTCGACTCTGCTCAGCTGGGTCATGGTCGACACTTTATGGTCAAAGGCTTACTGTGCGGTTTTCAAAAATAGCAGAGCAAATACGACAAGAGAAGAAAGGTCATGGCTCTTTCCTAGCAGCACCCCTTCGTTCTTATGATCGATGGGGGTCACATTGGACAGTCCCCCACTGATCATGGTCTGGCTATATGCTATCAATATCTTGAGTTAAAAAAAAACTTTGTCATATATGAAAATATCTTGCCCTTTAAGGTGAATCTAATGGACTGCTGATAGGATTTTTATTGCATATCTTAGCGATACGCCATATGATAATTTTTATTTGAAGCAAGGGAAGGAGGTAGATGAGTGCAGTGAAGGTTCAGCTAGCTATACATGCATTCCTCTTTCATGTAGTGCATTTGGCCTTTACGACTTAGGGTTTTCTTTGAGCTGAAGGGGTTGTCCAGGCAGGGGGCGGTTTTTCATACTGATGACTTATCCACAGGATATGATCGGAGGGGGTCCAACACCCGGACCTACACCGATCAGCTGTTGTGGCTGCCTCCGGGCACCTTAAGTTATGCCGTGGTCTTTTCGGAAGCAAATGGCTCTCGTCACAGTATAGTGACCGTTCTGCAGTACTGTGAATAGGAGGAGAGCTGCAGTAACCCAGCATGGCTGCTATACAGTGTACGGAGCCATCTACTTCCGGCACCAACCACTGCATAACTTCCGGTGCCCAGAGGCAGCCACAACAGCTGATCGGTGTGGGGTCCAGGTGTTGGACCCCCTACGATCATATCCTGTGCATAGGTCATCAGTATGAAAAACCACCCCCTGCCTGGACAACCCTTATAAGTTTTACTTGCAAGGTCAATTAGACTCTAATATTTTCTGTTGTTATCATTCCTAAAAAGACTTTAATAAACTTTTCAACTTTTTCAGTCTGTTTGAAGCCTAAACAAATGCCATCAACAAACATATATTTTTTTTTTTAGGTGACTAAAATATGTAATCAGCTAGACAAGAGCAGTGTGCTGTTTCTGGCATTTAATCAAACAATGAAATCACATCCAGTTTCCTGACACCAAAGATAAATGATGTAATAATCCAGAGGAGTTCCTTTATCTCGCTGGAACTTTGCATACTTGACTTGTTTTCCATATTTTGTGACTTTAAATGGTGGGAAAATTATATTAAAATGCTTGTAGCGGTTCCACTAAAGCAGCATCCTTTTTGTTTTATTGTATTTAATATAAAAGCAGCAATTATTTGATTTCAAAGCTATGAAAATATGTACCTTGTGAGAAAACAAGCAATTTAAGCTTTAATTGGTGTCATTTTTCATAGAACTGGCAAGGTTTTTACATCTTTGGCATGTCGTTCTCTATAAAACGGCACTACAGACTTCGACGGATGCCTTACGAATGTGTGTACATTGTAGGTGTTTATATACGTGTCTGGATACATTAGATAAGTGATTGTTTCAGTCTTCTCTTTAGGAAATGGCAATTCCTCTCTTTCAGATATTGTTTGTTTTACTTTGTATCACTTCTTCACAAACATAACTTTTCTAAATGAATCAAAAATCTATGTGTCTTATGAAAAACACATAATAGTATATCATACTGGATATGTATTAAAACAGACGAAGGAGGAAGCCGAAACGCGTTGGGGCAGGTCGCCATTGTTTGAGTTTCAGCCACATGGGTTAGTACTCTATCCTCCATTTTGGATCTTTTCTGGTAAAACCGCTTTTGCACTCAGCACTTTAATATCGGTACTTAAAAATCTAATGGTATTCAACAGTATGAGTTCTATATTTTACTCTCTGAAATAAGTGCTAAAAGCACAGGCTTTTATATATATATATATATATATATATATATATATATATATATATATATATATATATCTTAGAGTATGTATATTCTGCTCGACTTCTTGTTTGCACTATGCACTTTTTTTGTGGCCCATATTAATATCTGTATTAATATAATCAAATATGTTCTGAATACTTACTACTCTTTCTTGGCGATCCTTTTGTTATCTGTGATTCATTTTTAATATTGTGTATATGTAGTTATTGTAATTCTTGGAATAAAAAGACTGTATTTTTTACATTTGACTTATAGACTCCGTGGGTTCTCTTTTTTTTGGTGTTATGTATTAAAACAGGTTGCCTGACAGATACAATCCCTTTTCAGATTGAAACCAACACGTCGATCACATGATCGCCACATTTCCAGCTTCCTACACCCAAGAAAACAGCAGATTTTTTTCAGAGGAAACTTTTATCTGCTAGACAACTATAGTGGCCACTACAGGGGAAATAAAGTATTACATGCTGGCCATTCAAATGAACCATGAAATACATGGATGGCTCGAGTCCAATAGCTTTCCGCTCTAGCTCATGGAAGGCAGTTCCAAGCAGGGGACCCCCACTCTATGACTTCCATTTGCCATAATGGGACATATAGGCACGGGTTGTCTTTATGAGAGATTGCTATTGCCTTGTGAGATCTTTTCATAGCATGTACGTTCAGCTGGGGTGCAACTAGCTGATCTCTATGTGACACCTATAGTTGACTGATCAGCAATATCGGCAAGATCACACTTTAGTCTTCTAATAATTATCGGCAGCTTAAAAAGGATCTTTTATGGAGGTAGATCAAATGCCCTATCAAGACTAAGCTAATGTGTGCAATAACACCCATTTAATAGTTTCATGCCAAAGATGTTGTCACATTACTTTTGCCATTCATCTATTGGAATTGAAGTGTGAATTAAGGGGGCAACAGCCACATTACTCAATTCAGGTCAAAAGACCCACCAGTGGCTAAATGTTATAGAGAACCATGTAGTACTGGCTCAACTGTGCTGGCCAAGATCTAACTAGATCATGGATTGCTTAACTCAAGCTTGTTGCCTTGAATTTTCTGAAGCTAGGAAAACCTTTTTATATAAAGGGGTCATCCGGACATTTTTTATTGATGACCTATCCGTATTATCGGTCATTAATATGTGATCAGTGGGGTTTCGACAACCGGCACCCCTACCAATCAGCTGATTAATGGGGCAGCAGCGTTCATCGCTGGAGCCTTTTTCCAATTTATAGGCACAGCGCTGTACACATCTTGGAGAGGCTGTAACTGGGATTGCATTTCTGGTCACATTGAAGTGAATGGGACTGAGCTGCACTCCCAGGCACAGTTGCTACCAATGTGTACAACGCTGCGACTGGTAAAGACTAGAGAGTCTGAGGCAACGAACACCGCGGCACCTTCAGTCAGCTGATTGGCGGGGGTGCCGGGAGGTCGGACCTCCACCATTCTGATATTGATGACCTATCCTAAGAATAAGGCATCAATACAAAATGTCCAGACAACCCCTTTAAGGACAATTCGTAATAAACTTTACAATGCACTGATAAAATTCAATAATCCTTGTTATATTAAATACATTAAAGCAAAATTCCAGTTCAGGTCTAAAAAACATATTCAAGACATTACCCCATTAGGGTTTTCGTGATCGTTGATCGGCGCTCACTTACTCCTTTTAAAAGGATCAATGATCAGTAATTGGGGCGAGCGATCGCTACTATGACCGCTCGTCCCTATACATTTCTATCATGTCGGCAGCACATCTCACTGTTTACACAGACAGATGTACTGCTGACAATGATAATATTTCTTGCTGCATAAACGATACAATCGGCAGATGAACAATGTTTGCTCGTTTATCGGCTTATCGTTGCCCTGTTTACACAGATGCAATGATCGGGAATGAGCGTTCATATGAGCGCTCGTTTGTCCGATTATTGGCCCGTATAAAAGGCCGCTTAGTCTGAAACACATCTACTGTCTTATCATTAGCTCAGCCTGCTGCTCTGTCCCTCTCCCATGATTTACACTGAAGCTCTGCGTGCTCAGATTGGCTGCTGTGTATAAGCACTAGCCCAGCACCAGGAAGTCATAGAGAGCTAATTTACTTACAACACGAATGACGATAAATTACAAGCAACTAAATCACCAGTGGAAAAAGTTGACTCTCAGGTAACTGCCTCACATATGCTGAGCCAACTGAGCCTCTGTAAAGGGGGAGCCCGGAGTTCTGCTTTAAATCTGCATCCGCCATTTTGAAAAACTTAAATCTGCACCTAATGCACCTCTGCAGTATATACCGTGTCTTGTTTATAACTTCCAATCCAAAGTTATTGAGACCCTCAGTTAACAAAAAATGTTAGCATGCATTGTATTTTATTATGCTGCCTTCTGAAATATTTCTTGCTGATATATGAATGTAAATGGAGACATGGATTTTACTTATTTCATCATTTTCTGCATATAAATGTTGATTTGATACATTGTGCACGTTACTCATGTTACTCTCACAATAGAGAAATAATATGTAGCTTCCTTTGAATAATACGTGCCATAGATTTTATACAACGGGATTTACTGCCACAACAATTCCTGCATGTCTCACTTTATCATAGAGTTTATCATTCTCATTCATTTATATCATTCTCCCACTGCACATGTAAAGAAAACTTTAGATATACAAGTGTACATATATCTCTATATATAACCTCTAACCTCCTATAGCTACGCATCAGGCCCGAGTCCGGTTTTAGTTTGCTGTATATTGATCAGACAAGAAAAGGAAGGAAAGTAGTGATAATAGAGGAAGACATCTTTTTGGACTTTCTGTCAGAAATTTTGTTAACTGTTTAATGACCCATGAAGTGTTTGCTCGTCATGAGCGACAGGACGTTGTAACAAACAGCCGCAGCCCCGCTGTAATGCCAGAGATCAGAGAAGCTTCTGATCTCCTCAGTTAACCCTTTAAATGCCGCGATCAAAGCTGATCGCAGCATTCAAAGAGAAATGCGTTCGAGGAGCATACCTTCTATGGGCAGGCAGCCCAGGGTCCATTGAGGGACCCCTGTGCTGATGTAAAAATAAAAGTAAAATTAATAAAACAATCATCTTATAGCTCTAATATCTATCCATCTCGCATATCTATCTATCTATCGATCGAGCGATCTATCTATTATAACTATCCTCTTTATCATTATTTCTTGGGAGCCCAAATTTATCTTTCTTTCTTTCTTTCTTTCTTTCTTTCTTTCTTTCTTTCTTTCTTTCTTTCTTTCTTTCTTTCTTTCTTTCTTTCTTTCTTTCTTTCTATCTATCTATCTATCTATCTATCTATCTATCTATCTATCTATCTATCTATCTATCTATCTATCTATCATCTATCTATCTATGATCAATGTATTTATCTATCTTTCTATCCATCATCCATATATCTACTTAGTTTTCCTTCTTTCTTTCTTTCTTTCTTTCTTTCTTTCTTTCTTTCTTTCTTTCTTTCTTTCTTTCTTTCTTTCTTTCTTTCTTTCTTTCTTTCTTTCTTTCTTTCTTTCTTTCTTTCTTTCTTTCTTTCTTTCTTTCTTTCTTTCTTTCTTTCTGTCCATGACAGAGACAGGAAACACAGATTGAAATGCAGCTCCCTAATGCAGTATTAGTACGAGGCCCTATAACCGCCATGTTTCATATATATGGCTCCATTCTTTTAGTAATGTATGTCTGCTCAGTGTGCATCAGCCAGGCCGCTCTTTATGGGTGGGACACATACTATAAAAGGCAAGAATAAACCGGGAATAATGGTCCAAGATCAAATATTAAAATATTATCTCAATATACGTTATTTGGAGCTCTACATCTATAGAGTTTCAACAAATATAGAAGACTACAGACCAATAATCCATACGTGTACTCCACTGACCTAGATTATGGTGGAAGTGACTGTACTATGGCTCCAGTATCTGTGTTTAAATCATGCAGTCAATTATTGCTGCCTAGAATCCAACATAAACGGCTTGATCCCTGTAACGCTCGGTACAATTACTCCATCTAATGAACACACTTTCACTTTTAACACCCGAGGGGTAATTATTGGGTTACAAGTAGAGCTCTCCCTGCAGGGTGTTATTGTTGATATTGCGAGTGACATATTAAGGCTCGGGTAAAGAAATGATGATTGTGATATGTAATGTGATTATCGTGTTAAATTGTGGCTGCCAGCAACGTTACATTCTTACAATGTTGTATTAATTCATTTATTATTATAATAACAGAAATAATTGAAAAGCAAATACGATTTATAGTGAAATTTTCTCTAGAACGCGACATGTTATTTAGAATTCGTCTTTTAAGTAAACAAGTGTAAGCGGAAGGATCGTATGAGGCTCCTCTGTTTCTAGAACTTTACTGTATCAGTATTTTTTTCTTTTTATTTAATGTTTGTGTGCCTAAAGACAGCCTGTTCCGCACTCCTGATATGTCTGTTTTAGTAAATACTTGCAATCCCCGTGAGATAACCAATTCTAGAGCATCTTTCTCAGAACTCTACATCATGCCGTTCCTCTGTTATTCCTCCAGGAAATGTTAGAGTTAGGTGCCAACTGGGCGTTACCATTCTCCTTATGTCCCTTCACCCTCTGATACTGTCAGCACTGATTGGACAGTGTCATACTGTGTAGGAACATGATCCAGGTGAATGGTAGTACCCAGTTCTTAATTTATTCATACATTTTCAGTGGTATTCACAGAGGTTTTCTATTACACCAATCACAATCTTGCTTTATCTGCCATGAAACTTATCCAACGTCTCTGATCTTGGGAAAAAAAAGTAATTCATGATCAAACCTAAAAAGTTTTTCCGTAATGTGGTGATGCACCTACAGCAAATATCAATATGTCCCATGCATGTACTCTATCACCTATGTAGGTATGGAAGTACATGCATAGAATACATCTTATGGGGACCCATTTATCCACTTTGGGCGACCAAAAGTTACAGTACTAGACTTAATAACCCTTCTATAGCATGAGGACCCAGGATCAATATACAGTCCTAGTCAGCACATAAAAGACAGGTTCATATAGTAGTTTGGTCAATTCAGTACCTGCCTGACAAAGTAGTTATATTCCATGCCAAGAGCTTAGACATGTGTTCCCTATATTATAACTAGCTTTTTCAACATTTATTTGGAAATGCTGTACTTGCTGCCAACTCTTCCCGTAATCCATCCTGAAATAAGTCTGTGTAACCCTTTCTTCCACTATATCCTTTTTTTCTGCAAGTTCCTAAATCTACCTACCTATCTATCTATCTATCTATCTATCTATCTATCTATCTATCTATCTATCTATCTATCTATCTATCTATCTATCTATCTCATATCTATCTATCTATCTATCTATCTATCTATCTATCTATCTATCTATCTATCTATCTATCTATCTATCTATCTATCTATCTATCTATCTATCTCATTTTATTGCCATAAGGATCCTTCTATTCTTGCTATTATGTAAATCAGATCTCAAGGGCTTGACTGGAGAGCTTGTGCTTATACACAGCAGCCAATATGAACAGGCAGAGCTACAGTTAATATTAACTTGTGTCTTTGATGGGACAAAAGGTGTATTTCTAACAACTTTAGACACTCCTGAGACAATGCTGCAAAGTTAGAGTAACTGATCAGAGCAGTCACAACTACACAAAGCTAATGAGTTGCATATTATTTTAAGCAGACAACCGGCCATGCACTTTAAGGAGAACCTCCACCCATAGGGTATACACGTAGATGTAGAGTGCACTTAGGTCTAAGTTCTCTATTAGGGTGACTATGAAATTAGCTTTTTTTATAGTCTAGATATATGGGTTTATGTAGCTTTGCAGCAAGCAGTCAAATATCTCCTGGGTTGAGTGGGATTTTTTTTCACACCAGATTAGGAGAACTCCATTTTCCATCATTACTTTGTAGAGAGAAGAAGGTGACAATTTATCTATGTGCAAGTGTTAAATCCTTCCCAACTTTGCCCTGGTAACAAATTTATTTTGTTTATTATCTAGATCTATATAGTTTTCAAACTTTTTTTTTTAGGGAACTCTAATCCCTTTTAGAGACTCCACTGAGGGCCCATTACCTGTTGCTCATAAGGACGTCGCTGCTAATGACCATACTCAACTCACATAAAGAAGGTAGCAGACAGTGAGGATAGGTGAGAAGTGTCAGTGCTATAACACAGTGGGGCACATTAACTAACACTGATGGTAAAATATGTAAAATTAAATGAGCTGTATCCTCCGCTGTATAAGTCTACAGAACCCCAGAGACAACTTGATGAAGCCCTTGGGCAGTTTAAGCACCACTGATCTAGATCATTTTACAATCCCTACTTTTTAGAACGTTCCCTAGACAATAAACTGATCACAAAGTGTGCCCCTGTTGGGACCCCCAGCGATCAGCTGTATTCCTTGGGCGAACCTGACACTAAGTGTGTCATTTCCCTGCAGTGCCACCTCAGGGGAAATTTAGCATTACACAATGCCCATAAAGAGGACAGGTCTTTCAGAACAAGAGATACTCTTTTTAACCGCTCCCCACTCTGGCGAAAAGCTGAGGCATCCTAAACAGGGAACCCCTCAGAATTCACTAATTTGGTTTATAAAAATGGGTTTTCTAAACCAGACAACCAGTTTAAAGTTACAAAAAAATTGACAACCCTCTCTGAATAAAAAAAAAATACTGGTTCGTGCATTATCGGTACCTCCATTACAAAAAAAAAGCAGCCAAACACTGCAACAAATGAAGCAGCTTAAATTTCCTTGGATGTATATCTGACACAACCAACAATTTTATATATATATAAAATAAACTAAGGCCAACATGATTGAATGGAAAAAAAATAATTCTTGCCTCACAGATCTGTTACTGCGGTCTATTCCAAGATAAATGATTCTTGTGTTGCAAGCATAAAAAAGCAGTCGAGAAAACTTGGGACATGGTCAGTAAAAAGATAAAGGTGAAAGAAATAACATTATTTAGACTGTGGGAATCGGCACCTCCCCCGCTCTAAGTTTCCTCATTATTCTTCCTATGTGCTAAAAAAGGATAACAACTTTAAAGTTGGATGCTTTCCACCCTTGGGCAAAGGTTCAGGTGAATTTTTTGATCCAGGCTAAATAAAAGAACATAGCCAAAAGCATGTAAGAACTATTGAGAAATATCCCCTCCTGAATCCAACTTGGCACTTGTAAAAGTTGACCCGTAACAGCTCGGCGCTGACAAGCAGGCAACATCAACTTTAAAAATAGCCATCTGTGCTGCAAGAAAGTGTAATTGTTGTTAGTAGCGTTCGCCCCCTGACAAATCTTTACAATGAGTATAGGCTCGAGGATCTTTACCGCTCTCCTCCAACCACTCATATCCCATCGACTTCAGTAGAATCTTTCCTGTTGGTCCCAGAGCTCAGATGTTAAATTATTTATTTGGCTCACTTTTATTTTCATTTAATTTTTTTCATTTTTTTTTTATTCTGCAATGTTAATTTTCTCGCCGCTTTATTTTTAATTTTTTTTTTTTATTATAATTCTTTATTACGCTACACCTTATTGTGCCTGACAAGGAAAAGGGTTATTTTAATTTTAGGTGGTGTTTAACAGCATGCAGCATACAGCACACAAACTAATAAAATAAAATAGAAAAAAATAAAAAACAAAGCATATCTTGGTAAAGCGCTTGCAGAGCACAGCGGTAGCAATAAGATCTCAGACGAAGGAGTTTGATTTGTTCCATTTAATATAAACCCCAAGGCCCCCGGTAAGCAAGAAAGCAAGGAAAAAATATTTGGAAGGCACCTTGTTATAATTGTCCGATAATTTCCCAGAACTAGGTTAGCTGGAATTAACTTTAGGGATAGCTACACAATAGGGTGTTCTTATTATATTTCATTGTTCACATCTAAGTTCTAGTACAATATATACATACACCATTTTGCCATAAAATCAAAATCACCTGGGCAATATTGTGTATGTCCCAGAGTGCCACCAAAACAGCTCTGACCTGTAGCGTCCATGGCCGCGGGCCGTCGGGCTTACTCACCTCCCGACGCCCGTAGCCATGGATCCGTGAGCGCTGGTCCCCGTCTCCCTCCTAGGAGACGCCAGCGCTCACTTCGGCTCCGTTCGGCTGTGTCCCGTAGGGTGCGCGCGCACGCTTGCGCCCGGCCTTAAAGGGCCAGCGCACGCAAATAGGAAGTCGCCATTCTCATCAACTGCCACGATTTCCTGGTCTATAAGAAGGCCCCAGGCCTTCTAATCCTTGCCTGAGCATTGTTAGTCTATCCCAGTCTGTCTCGCAAATGGTCCCTTAGTGTTTCCCCGTTCCAGCTGTTACCCGTGCCCTGTTACCCGTTCCTGTATTCCGCATTGTTCCAGTTCCTGTGCCTACCAGCGTTGGAGTCGTGTCTTCTGCCATGTCCAGTGTCTTCTGCCACGTCCAGTGTCTTCTGCCACGTCCAGTGTCGTTTGCCACGTCCGGTGTCTTCTGCCACGTCCAGTGTCTTCTGCCATGTCCAGTGTCGTCTGCCACGTCCAGTGTCTTCTGCTTCATCGCATACTGCCCGCCACGTCTGGTGCCACCTGCCGCACCAGCCTCCATCCGTGCTGTAGCCACAGCCACAGTCCGGACTATTTCAGGTACCCAAGCATTTCTGTCTGCCATTGACCTTCGCATAGACTGTGACCTGGTCAGCTGCCTCCCTGCTACGGCGGAGCGGCCTAGTGGGTCCACATACCCTGTGTCCGTGACATGACCCATCAAGGCATGGACAACACAAGACGTCTGAAGGTTCCTGTGGTATTTGACTCCAAGACATTAGCAGCAGATACTTTAAGTCCTGTAAGTTGTGTGGTGCGGACTCCATGGATTAGACTTTATGCTCGATCGGATTGAGATCTGGGGAATTTGAAGTCAACAACTTGAACTCTTTGTCATGTTGCTCAAACCATTCCTGAACAATTTTTTCAATGTAGCTGGACGCATTATCCTGCTGAAGGAGACCACTTGTATTAGGGAATACCATTACCATAAAGGGGTGTATATGGTCTGCAGCAACATTTAGGTAGGTGGTACGTGTCAGAGTAACATCCACATGAATGCCAGGACCAGGGGCGTCGCTAGCACCATTCCTTCTGGGCCCCATGCCCCGGATGTTCGGCCCGGATCCATGGGCGACTGCCACATTCAGTGGAGTAGCTATAGGGGTCGCAGCGGTCAAAATTGCGACCAGTCCCCAAAGCCAAGGGGGGCTGTGTCAACGCGTCTATAACAAGTTACTATAGTAACTGGGGCCTATGTAATAAAATACACGGGCCACTGTTACTATAGTGATGACACTATACTTACCCTCCTCCTTCCTGTGTGGAACGGACGTCCTGATGTCTTCACATGATGACGTCACAACACTGTGTGCATGACGTCACAACGCTGGATGGTGTCAGGACATCTGCTGCACCCGGAGCTGAAGAGGAGGGTAAGTAAATAATTACTGTATGCTGGTGCCCTGTATCTAAGCCGACCTTGTGGTAGGCTTAGATACAGGGTCTAACAGACAGTATCACACATAGGCCCTGTATCTAAGCCTACCACATGGTAGGCTTAGATACATGACCATGTATGATACTGTCTGATCTGCCCTGTATCTAAGCTTACCACATAGTAGGCTCAGATACATGCCCCCAGCAGACAGTAATTTTATACAGTATAAGATTCAGTCTGCTGGCGCCCTGTATCTTAGCCTAACATGTGGAAAGAGACCACTTGTATTAGGGATTACCATTACCATAAAGGTAATGGTCTGCAGCAACATTTAGGTAGGTGGTACGTGTCAGAGTAACATCCACATGAATGCCAGGACCAGGGGCGTCGCTAGCACCATTCCTTCTGGGCCCCATGCCCCGGATGTTCGGCCCGGATCCATGGGCGACTGCCACATTCAGTGGAGTAGCTATAGGGGTCGCAGCGGTCAAAATTGCGACCAGTCCCCAAAGCCAAGGGGGGCTGTGTCAACGCATCTATAACAAGTTACTATAGTAACTGGGGCCTATGTAATAAAATACACGGGCCACTGTTACTATAGTGATGACACTATACTTACCCTCCTCCTTCCTGTGTGGAACGGACGTCCTGATGTCTTCACATGATGACGTCACAACACTGTGTGCATGACGTCACAACGCTGGATGGTGTCAGGACATCTGCTGCACCCGGAGCTGAAGAGGAGGGTAAGTAAATAATTACTGTATGCTGGTGCCCTGTATCTAAGCCGACCTTGTGGTAGGCTTAGATACAGGGTCTAACAGACAGTATCACACATAGGCCCTGTATCTAAGCCTACCACATGGTAGGCTTAGATACATGACCATGTATGATACTGTCTGATCTGCCCTGTATCTAAGCTTACCACATAGTAGGCTCAGATACATGCCCCCAGCAGACAGTAATTTTATACAGTATAAGATTCAGTCTGCTGGCGCCCTGTATCTTAGCCTAACATGTGGTAAGCTCAGATACAGGGTCGAGCGAACAGTATCAGGCTTAGATACATGGCCATGTATGATACTGTCTGATGGGCCCTGTATCTACCGTTGGGGCCCATCAGACAGTTTGACTACTTCGGATTCGAGGACTACATCGATGAAGACTTTTTTATTTTCAATAAAATGTTTAACGAGGATTGTGTGTTTTTAATTTTTTATTTTAGTAAAATATTTTTTATAGATCTTTGTATTTTCTTTTAAACTTTATTACTACCGTCTTAGTAATGGCCACTGGCTGATTGACAGCATTCATTACTAAGATAAGGGTTAGTGTTATCCAGTGAAAAGGCTAACACTAACCCCCCATTATTACCCCGGTACCCACCGCCACTATGGGTGTTGGAAAGAGCCGGGTACGAACCAGTACCCGACCATCTCTAGTGATGCTCAGCTACTGTGGTAGCCCCAGGCTGATAATTTTAGGCCGGGAAAGCACAAAAACAGTGGCCCTTCCCATCCTTGTAATGCTAGGCTGCTGCTGCTGTGTTGTATCTGGCTGGTTATCAAAAATTGGGGGACCCCACGTCATTTTAAAAAAAAAAAAAATACTTTGAAAAAACGACGTGAGGTCCCCCCATTTTTCATAACCAGCTAGATAGAACACAGCAGCAGCAGCCTAGCATTACCAGGGTGGGAAGGGCCACTGTTTCTGACCTTCCCCAGCCTAATAGTACTAGCCTGCGGCCGCCCCAGTGCCCATCCATCACTACAGATGGTCAGGTACTGGATCGTGCCCAGCTCTTCCTGGCACCCCTGGTGGCGGTGGGTATATATATATATATATTTTATTTATTTTTTTGTTTTTATTATTATTATTTTTTTTATTATTATTTTTTTTCAAAAAGTAATAAAACATGATTTTTTTAAATTTATTTTTTAGATTTAAAGAACTTAAAGGGGGTATTGCAATGACCATTTATATAATATGTTAATTGTTTGATCGGTAGGTTTCCCACTGCAAGAACCTCCTCCAATCGGGAGAATGGAAGGCTGGTGTCCAAAGTACTGAAAGATATGCTTTAAAGGGGTTATCTGCTTTAGAAAATTTATGTCCAAATACCCTATAAGGGAATTCTGAGTTAATAGAAGGGGGTCTCCCAGATCAAGACTCTAGTCTCCTCCATTAGCCAGAGCAGAGCGTGGCTACAAAGGGCATCTCTTGCTCTGGAGGACTTTGCATATCATGCATTTCATGGACAGCCTATGGATTTCAATGGAAACTGTTTAATATCTTATTTAACTGTTAGGTGGCGCTGCAAGAAATTAAACACTTGCCGCCGGGTTACCTTACAGACAACAGCTGATTGCTGGGAGTCCCAAACATGATCAGCTCATTGTTACGAGACCCTTCTAACTAAAAACGATTGTTCAAAGTGAAAAAACCCTTTAAGTTTTTAATGCATGACCTTTGTTCTATATATACAATAGGGATTGCTATCGTCTTGCCATTGGGATGGCATATAGGGTCACAGTGGTCACATTAGTGGCTGGACCTCAGACAGAAGGGTTGCGACCTTGTGAGATAATTGCAAAGCTATAAAATCTTTGGCATCAACCAATGAAACTATTTATAAATGCTTCGGTAGTGGTGATGTTCACTTTGAAGAGTAATATAATCAGAGGTGTAGCTTCCTGGGCTGTGGGACAACAAAAGATGTAAAGTTCTAGCTGACAGCTCCAAAGCTGTGATTTCCTACGCCACTTGATGTGATACTCTCCCCTGCAGTCTAAGAGCTACAAATCTAGCAGAGCCGAGTTTGTCATCTCCGGTAATGAGTTGCATTAGGTTGCACACATTCTATTCGTGTATAGAGAATACATATGAAGTCTTCAAATTGCATGGTTAGATAGTTCACACTATAATGAAGACATAATCAGCAATGTCATATTGCTGCACCCACAATCCGTAGTCACTTAGGCTGGCCATACACATAACATAAAAGTCAGCTGACAATCCTATGTGTATAGATGCCTCTTGACCCTCCACCGATGGCAGATGCCGGGGGTTAGAGAGAATGGACATGCCCAATACTTTGCTCCGACTGGAGATTAGCTGCTGTCAAGTGTACCTGCTTATGGTGGAGTCGGGTGAAATAGGTGTCATCCAACAGCTATGTCATGTGTATGACCTTCACGAGACAGGAAAATAAGTGATTGCTGGACAATCTGAACTGACACATCCTGCAGAATATACTTGTCCGGGTCGTAATTATATTTTTTTATCTGCTCACAATTTGCTGCCGACCTAAAAAAAAGAAATACATACTTACCAAACCCGATCCCGCACCGCTCCCGTTCTGCCGCTGCCTGCTCCTTCTTCCTGCTGCAGCGATGACGTGTTGACATAGGAACATTAAAGCCTATCACTGTCTGCAACGGTCCCAAGTCCCTGGGCTGGATAACCCCTTTAAGCAAAGCTCTCCAGCTACTGTGAAACTTCAATTTTAAAGGCCTTGTGCAAATTTGTAAGAACTTTTTTTTTAATTAAATGAATATATTTTATGTTTTTAAGCAACTTTCAAGTTCATTTTTTTTTTAAATTTAAGATACAACTTTTATAGATCCTGTGTACATAGAAGCTGTATTGTTCTCTCTCAGCCGATTCCGTCAGGTCAGCTGGACTGACGGCTCGGTTGAGAACGGGTCCTGCGTGTCTCTGACACACAGGAATCAGCTAATATCGACTACCAGTTTATGAACTTAAATGTGAACGATATTAGGTGGATCCTGTGTGTCAAAAACACGCAGGACGAAGGACCAACCCTCTGCTGACCCGTCAGTCCAGCTGACCTGACGGAATCAGCTTTGACAGCAAGATATAGTTTCTATGTACGCAGGATATATAAAAGCTGTATCTCAAAATATAAAAAAAATATATAAAAATAAAAGTGAACTTGAAAGTTGCTTAAAAAGACAAAATATATTCATTTAATTAAAAAGAAAAAAAAATACATTTGATTACAAAGGAGTGATTCGCCTGAACAAGCCTGTGAGTTGCAGTTGTTCAAGAGCACGAGAGCCGCAGGTTGAAGACCTCTGACTTAGTAGATACGACAAGAAGAGAATTAGATCTAAATTATGTGAAGGTTTGCGATACACACGAATCTAATGTATATGTGTGCAGTCAGACTTCACTATGCATTCATATATGGATGGAATAATCTTCTATGCAAAAATGTAGCATTAGGGGCAATGAAAAGGATGGCCGCTGAACATGGATTACCCCCTTCCCTCGGCCCTCACTGCAATAAAGTAGATCCGAGGTGGCATTTGTGGTTATTATATAAATGGGGTACCTGTGGTTCAGACTGTGCAGTGTACATTTTGCATTTGGTTGGAGGGACATTTTAAAACAATAAATGTCTCTATTCTTTGTTGTGTCATCTCTGATACTATTCAGGCGCTTCTCTTTTAAGATGTGCAACGCTATTCAAGGCATATTTAAATATGTAACAAGCTACTGTGGCTTTCAGGCAAACACGTGAATTTGCATTGTTTTATATTCATCATAAATATTTCACTTAATTACTGTGGTACCTTGTACTGAACTACCAAACAACATTACACATTTAATAGCACGGTCCCTGAAGATTTCTGCAAAGTTTTGTACAGATTGGAGGCTCGGGCTTGGATTCTACGAGCTTCTATCTAAAGGGAATGCACAGATGTACAGGGCTGAACGTCCAGGTGCAAATACGTAATGATGAATGGGTCAGTTGTAAATAACCATTTAACCCATCTAATGAAAATAGAAGTCGCACAAACCAAGTATAATATATAATACATACACAAAACCATGCACAAACATATACAATTCTAATTCTATGTACAAACATATACAAATGCAGTCAAATGCATACACATACATGTGAACACACAGTATGCAAAGAGAATAAACAAACATGTACGTACGTACACAACCATGTACACAAAAAACTGAAGCACTGTACAGAAAATTCCCTAATATCAGCTCATGTCCCAGTGGGGATCACAGTCCAATTTCGGCATTGCACACATACAGTAGCATGAGGATACAAACCTGAGATGTCTTTCTTTTCCCTGTACTCACACATACATATGTTATTTATTGCCTTTGCATGTAGCTAATCATTTGCTGTTTGCCCGGCGTAGCTTTGCACGCATTCATTTATTTGTTTACCACATCGATACAATAATTTATGTTTTATTTGCTTCCAATATTAATTTAATTGTTTGCAGCCAATACCTCTGCCTCCCCTAGACATTACCACTCATACCCAAACTGTCACGTAGGGTTCGTGGACCCACTGGGCCGTACCGCTTTGGCGGTATGGCAGCTGGCCAACAGGATGCAGGTCAGAGTCTATAGTTCTTATAGGCTACCTGTGGCAGATCGGACAGTAGCAAGGCAGGCTTGGCTGGGACTACGCCAGCAGGTAGACGCCAGGCGTGGAGTAGCAGGACAGGCGTGGTATACAGCACAGCGTGGCAACAGCTCAACACGGCACTAGATCAGGATACAGGGAACACTGGGATCAGGAAACACTAGGGGACCATTTGCAAGACAAACTTAGGATATGACAACAACGCTCAAGCATGGGAGGAAGGGGCTAAGACCGGGGTGCTCTGGGAGCAATCAGCTAAATCTCCCACATGCGTGCGCTCTGGCTTCTTGAGTCTGGACTGAGCTCGCGAGTGCACCCTGGTGGAACAGGACGGCCGTATGTGTAGACATCTCTGGAGAGAAGGGTGTCGACTGGATGGAAGGAGTTTGTGGTCAGCAACCACGGACGTTACACAAGCTCACAAGTCTCCCCACTAGCCCTGACTATTTCAGCAGTGACCCCCTTAGGCTTCTTTCACATCTGCGTTGGGGCTCCATTCATGGGTTTCGTCAGACCTTTCCATCAAGGGAACCCATGAACGTAAACCAAACTGAAACAAACGGAAACCATAGGATTCCGCTTGCATCACCATTGATTTCAATGGTGACGGATCCGGTGCAAATTGCTTCCGTTTGTCACCGTTGTTTAAGAATTCCGTAGTTTTGACGGAATCAATACCGAAGTCGACTGCGCTATTGATTCAGTCAAAATGATGGAACCCCAAACGGAAACCATTTGCAACAGATACGTCACCATTTTAATCAATAGTAATGCAAACGGAAACCTATGGTTTCTGTTTATTTCAGTTTGGATTCGGTTCATGGGTTCCCCTGACGGAAAGGTCAGACGGAACACATAAACGGAGTCCCGACGCAGATGTAAACAAAGCCTTACTCAAATAGGAAAGTCTTTAACCCCTTAAATAACTTCCTCCCCAACCTCCACTAAACACAATCACTCTCATTCGATAACTTTTAGAGATCACTCACTACATAGTTTAGTATGGTTATGCAAGGTTATCTAAATGCAGTAATGAATGGTATATAGTGTCTAGTTTTAGAAGTTTATAAACCCACATTTATAGGCACAAAAAAATAGCAAGGTGCTCCACCATCCAAAAAACACCAAAAACAAACAAGTTACTACGTAAGATTAAAATTGTTGCCATTCCATAATATCTGTAAACCTAGAAATGAAGGGTGTCCCCGTGTTAAGCATACTCTGTTGTTGTTGTTGTTGTTGTTGTTGTTGTTGTTGTTGTTGTTGTTGTGTCAGGTTTGGTGAGCTCTATGGTTCTCTCCCCTATCTGTATTTTATTTATTTTTTAAAGCAAATTATTTGGGTCCTGAATAGAGGCATAGATAGTGAGACAGATCTGAATAATCAGAATCCTTTGTCTACTTTCAGGTTTGGACTGTTTTGGGCCTGTAGTTTTTACTTCACAGATTTTTTATGTATTTTTTTCATTTTCTTTTGTCAGTGATGACATCATAACTCAATATTTTTTTACATAAGGTATTATATACCTATTAGTCAAGTTTCTCCCTTGCAAAAGGTGAATTGCTCCAACTTGTTTATGCGTTGCTATGTATTAGGGAAATACTATAAATGCAGATGACTAATATAGAAATAATAATTCACTTTAAAAGGGGTTATCTCATGAACACAATCCCCTCTTTAAAAACAGCCACCCCTGTGATCACCTAAGCCTGATGGGTTTGGTTCCTGGAGAATAAATGGCCAACCATGAAATTCATAAACGGTTTGGGTTCACTAGAGTGGAAGCCATTCTTACTTAGTAGCTCTTTGCTCTGGCTTATAGAAGGTGGTCCTATGCAGGGAGACCCCCTCTGTTACATCCATGTGCCCCAATAGGTTAATTCCCCTTTAAGGTGCTTTAATTCAGTTGCTGTACATTCAGTTGAATATTTTCTGACAAACCAGTTTATTCTAGAAGTATACTTATGTTTTTAGTTAAAAAAAAAAATCTTCTATTGTGGCATTTAGATGAATTCTCCCTTTATACATCCTTCTAAATAGTTTAAACTTTATTGTGATATCTGCATGGGTGATTTACAAGTTTAGTGATCTGTAGACAGGCTTAATCATGGAGGAAATATGCACATATTTTTTATGATTTTAAACATAAAGATGAAATAATACATGGCGCTGATTCCTCTTTATGCACACGCTATGTCATTTTAATTTACTAAAATATAAATTATCCTGACTTTGGATGGAAATCATAAAACTGCCAAGTGTAAGACAGACTAATCCCCGCACCTGTAACACCAGCGAATATTTACCCAGGTCTAAGATTTAACTGTTTATAAATCAGATTATTAACACCACACATCACAAATTGTTTATTAGGCTATTTGTACATCATTTTTTTGTGAGGTGATAATGATTATTATGGTACATAAACGTTAAAATGTACTTAGCTCTCCTGATGTGTCCAAAGGACAGTCTTGGTGGGAGTCCGTGAGCTGGGACACCCACCGGTTACAAGAATGTAGGGACCTACATCATTAATTTCAATGTAGCTACTATAAACATAGTTGAGAGATATGAAAATCTCCCTACTAAAAGTTGAAGGAGCTTGGTAGAGCTTTGTTCTTGCAATCGGTGGGAGTCCAAGGTCTCGATGTCTGAAAGACATGTAGGAAGATAGTTAAAAGTGGAGTTACACTTGCAATGTGACAGCAAATCCTATGTCATTTGCTCTTCATTATTACAATTTTGTAATACCCCAAAAAATTACTTTGCATCTCTCTTCTCAATGTGAATTCCAAGGAACCTCAGGCAACAAATGGATTAGAAGATCCCTGTGATGAAAATGGATATTGATGGAAGAAGAGAACGTATCGGCACCATCTTAGCACCAAACTAATTCTTCATGCGGGTACTTGTTACTCAGCAAGGTTCAAGCTTGCCACCAAACCAACAGGACTCGCACCATGTAAACCCCTAGATACCAGGACCGAAACCCTATAAATATATGCTGGGTACCTCATCCCATAGTCTAAGTGCACAAAGTTTACATTTCCTACATTGCTTCACAGGTTCCTTGTGTGTCATGAACGGACAACTTTAATACCACCTATAATGCTCCACCAATCTCACAAAGAATCTGGATTCCATCCTGTAGTTAGAAAGTTAATCAGCAAAAAATATATTGCAGATATAACAAGGATTTTCCAAAATGGAGCTAAGAGTTTGGGCTCTCAAGATCGTAGAATTGATTCACCATGTTCGAGATTGGTAAGAGAATCTTCTCCATGGGGAAAAAAATTCACTTATCTCTTTTGCCATCTTGGAGGATCAACAAATTAATTTTCTGAGTTTTCAAATTCCCTCTTATCTATGGGGGCACCCTTAAAGTGTAGCTAAACGTTTGATAAACTTCTGACATGTCATAGTGAAATGTCAAAAGTTTGGATTGGTGGGGGTCCGAGCACTGAGACCCCCACCAATCGCTGGAACGAAGCAGCAGAAGTGTTCGTGTGAGCGCTGAGCCAATTCGTGTCAGTTCGGCTTTTTCCGGAAAGCCGATGTATCGGAGTACGGGCCCATAGACTTTCTATTGAGTCCGTACACTGATACAATTATTTCCGGAAAAAGTCGAACAGACACGAAGCGGCTGAGCGCTCACACGTGCAATTCTGCTGCTTCGTTTTAGCGATTGATGGGGGTCTCAGTACTTGGACCCCCACCAATCAAAACTGCTGACATGTCACTATAAGCTGGCCATACATATTAAATATCTGTCGGTCAAATGCTCGTTCTACTTTAAAGGGGAGTCGGAAACAAGTCGTTGTCAGGCAGCGGTTTATCTCCTAAAGGAAAAAGGATCGGGCATGTTGAAATCAAACATGCTAAATACCTCTTTCTCCTAGCTACTGGGAGTCAGGAGACCCCCATACACATAAAATCATTGGCCAATCCTGCCGATACCAACAAATTTGACCTACTTTTATCTTAAGTGTATGGCCAGCTTTAGTCATTAATTAAATGTAGTGCCACCTACAAAGCAACTGTTATCACTAGGCGATGGCAGTGAGGTCAATAAGTATAAACAATGGTCGACATTGACCATCTAAGCCGGCTATATAATTGTATTGTGTATCACCAGCACACAACCCCTAAAAATAAGCACCAATGGGCTCCAAAAAGGTCAAAACAACAAAGAGTTATATACTTCACTTCCACGCGGTCCCCATGCTACCATGCTGTATTCCCTATATATTCTTGTTTACATCCACAAGTGACCGCAGCAGCCAATTGCTGATCAGAGAGGTGACATGCCAAACATACTGAGGTCACCACACAGATAGTATCGTCCAGTAAAGTCAGACAATGGTGTTATATGTGTACTGTCCCAAAGTTCCTGATAAGGCCTGTCATAAACTTTACATAGCTATAGGCCGAACCATCGTTCATCCGACAACTACTCCTAACAACTCCCCCATATTAGTGCACGCTCATCATGGCTGAGCGGGCATGTGTTTTCAATAGGATGAAGGGAGAAAGCTGCTGCCAGGCTCCTCCGGAATCAGCTTATCTCTTTATGAACAAAAAGATGGGGCATGTTTAATTCCAACAGCCCGATCCTCCTCTCCCCCGATATCTGAGGTTGGGGGAGAGTTTGGATGCCGCCATACACAGTAGATGGTCAGCCGGTTCTGCCGAAAATCAGCGCGTTCGGATGACTTCTAATATGTATGGCCAGTTTAAGATTGAGCTAAAATAATTGAAAGCCCACTTTTATCTGACATCTATGGGCACCTTAGAATGCTTCACACGTGCCGTTTTGATGCAGTTTTTGAAGCCAATGCCAGGAGTGGATTGTAAAAGGAGGGAATATTTAGGCCTAATTCACACAACCGTGTTTGGTCCGTGATATACGGTCCACATGTCGGCCGCATTTCCTGGACTGAACACACTGCAGGGAGCCGGGCTCCTACAATCATAGTTATCTATGATGCTAGGAGTCACTGCCTCGCTGTGGGAAAACTGTCCCGTACTGTAATCATGTTTTCAGCACGGGACAGTAGTTCCGCGGGGAGGCAGGGACTCCTAGCATCGTACATAACTATGATGCTAAGGCCACATGCACACAAAACTTATTTTTGCGGCCACAGATTTGCGGGTGAATTGCGGCCCCAATCATTTCTATGGGCCCATGCACACGACCGTGGTTTCCACGGTCCGTGCGTGGCCCAGGAGCCTGGACCGCAAAAAGACCGGACATGTCTTATTACAGCCATGTTTTGCGGTCCAGGCTCATAGAAATTAATGCACGCGGCCATGTGCACGGCCAGCGATTTGCGGGCGGGCCGCAGGTGACACTCAGGGCCGTCTGACCCGAAAATCACAGCTGTGCACGCGGCTACGGTCGTGTGCATGAGGCCTTATAGTCCGGCTCCCTGCACTGTGTTCAGTCCGGGAAATGCGGCCAACATGCGGACTGTATATCACGGACCGAACACGGTCGTGTAAATTAGGCCTTATAGTAGAGATTCTACTTTAAACTGTGTCGAAATGGTATATGTTCTGTATGTGAGTGGAAGCCTTACCTGCGTGCCACACAAAGATTTGCTTGTGATACTATAACTTTTGTACACATTCCACGCTCTATTTGCAGATAATGTAATTAGATGTCAGTAAATGAATCTCTTTCAAACATCATATCAGTCTCTACAATCTGAGTAATTAGCAGGAGGACACATGCTTTAGATTAAAACACATTTGTAGGTCAGTGACCCAGTTACAGCCCGGATTACACAAAGCGATTGGCAATAAGTGATCACCGAACAGCATTGTCGCTACATTCATAAAACTGACTCTGTGGCATTTTGGCCTCTGCAGTAGTTTATAGCAATTGCCTAATGCATACTTTTCAATAGTCCAGTTTTTGGCAAACAAGACCGCTAAAGGGGCAGTGTTTAAGTGAATTTGCCTTTTGGGGCATTTCTTGGATTAACAGGACGGGTTTACAAATGTCCCTTAACCCCTTAAGGACGCAGCCTAGTTTGGGCCTTAAGGCTCAGAGCCCATTTTTCAAATCTGACATATTTCACTTTATGTGGTAATAACGTCGGAATGCTTAAACCTATCCAAGCGATTCTGAGATTGTTTTCTCGTGACACTTTGGGCTTCATGTTCGTGGTAAAATTTGGTCGATATATTCAGTCTTTATTTGTGAAAAATTGCAAAATTTAGAGAAAATTTACAAAAAATAGCATTTTTCAGAATTTAAATGCATCTGCTTGAAAAACAGACGGTTATACCACCCAAAATAGTTACTAGTTCACATTTCCCATATGTCTACTTTAGATTGGCATCGTTTTTTGAACATTCTTTTATTTTTCTTGGACGTTACAAGGCTTAGAACATAAACAGCAATTTCTCATATTCTTTAGAAAATTTCAAAAGCCTTTTTTTGAAGGTGCCAGTTCAGTTCTGAAGTGGATTTGAGGGGCCTATGTATTAGAAACCCCCATAAAACACCCCATTTTAAAAACTAGACCCCTCAAAGTATTCAAAACAGCATATAGAAAGTTTTTTAACCCTTCAGGCATTTCACAGGAATTAAAGCAAAGTGGAAATGAAATTTGCAAATTTCATTTTTTCTGCTGAATTTCAATTTTATTCAATTTTTTTTTTAGTAACAGAGAAGGTTTTACCAGAGAAATACTACTAAATATGTATTGTCCAGATTCTGCAGTTTTTAGAAATGTCCCACATGTGTGTCTACTGCGCTCGTGGACTAAAACACAAGCCCCAGAAGCAAAGAAGCACCTAGTGCATTTTGAGGCCTCTTTTTTATTAGAATATATTTTAGGCAGCATGCCAGGTTTGAAGAGGTGTTGAGGTATCAAAACAATGGAAACCCACCAGAAGTGACCCCATTTTGGAAATTACACCCCTCAAGGAATTCATTTATGGTTTTTGTTATCATTTTGACCGCACAGTTTTTTCACAGCACCTATTTGAATTGGGCTGTGAAATGAAAAAAATTATATTTTTTCCAATAAGATGTCATTTTTGATCAAAATTTCTTATTTTCACAGGGAACAACATACCCCATTTTGTTGCCCAATTTGTCCTTAGTGCAGCAATACCCCATTTGTGGTGATAAACTGCCGTTTGGGCCCATGGGAGGGCTCAGAATGAAAGGAGCGATATGTGTTTGTTGGAGTCCAGATTTTGCTGGATTGGTTTTCGGGTGCCATGTCGCATTTGCAGAGCCCCAGAGCTATCAAAGCAATGGAAACCCACCAAAAGTGACCCTATTTTGGAAACTACACCCCTCAAGGAATTCATTTATGGTTTTTGTTATCATTTTGACCGCACAGTTTTTTCACAGCACCTATTTAAATTGGGCTGTGAAATGAAAAAAATGATATTTTTTCCAATAAGATGTCATTTTTGATCAAAATTTCTTATTTTCACAGGGAACAACATACCCCATTTTGTTGCCCAATTTGTCCTTAGTGCGGCAATACCCCATTTGTGGTGATAAACTGCCGTTTGGGCCCATGGGAGGGCTCAGAAGGAAAGGAGCGCTATGTGTTTGTTGGAGTCCAGATTTTGCTGGATTGGTTTTCGGTTGCCATGTCGCATTTGCAGAGGCCCAGAGGTATCAAAACAATGGAAACCCACCAGAAGTGACCCCATTTTGGAAACTACACCCCTCAAGGAATTCATTTATGGTTTTTGTTATCATTTTGACCGCACAGTTTTTTCACAGCACCTATTTGAATTGGGCTGTGAAATGAAAAAAATGATATTTTTTCCAATAAGATGTCATTTTTGATCAAAATTTCTTATTTTCACAAGGAACAACATACCCCATTTTGTTGCCCAATTTGTCCTTAGTGCGGCAATACCCCATTTGTGGTGATAAACTGCTGTTTGGGCCCATGGGAGGGCTCAGAAGAAAAGGACCACCATTTGGCCTACTGGAGCTTTTCTGGTGCTAAGTCATGTATGCAGAAGCCCCTGAGGTACCAGTACAGTTGAAACCCCCGAGAAGTGACCCCATTTTAAAAACTACACCCCTTAAGACATTCATCTAGAGGTGTAGTGAGCATTTTGACCCCACAGGTACTGTGTAAAAGATAATGCGCAGCAGATGGTGCAGAGTGAGATTTGCAATTTAATATATATATATGCCATTTCAGTGTCCAATATATTGTGCCCAGCATGCGCCACCGGAGATATACACCCCTTAAATTGTAATGTGGGTTCTCCTGGGTACGGCAATACCCTACATGTGGCTGTTATCAGCTGCCTGGGCATACGGCAGGGCTCAGAAGGGAAAGATGAGGGGGGTAAGCTGTGCGGAGTGCATCAGGGTAAATTAAAAATCAAGGGATGTATGATACATTTTAAAACAATCTTTTATACAGAGCCCTGGTTTTTCGGGACACGTGTCACATTGGTATATTGTGTTCTTCCTTATCCCCCTCTTATAGCAGACTCTGCACCTCTTTTGACTCTTTCCCTTTCCACCGGTTTGGGGAACTTCTCCTGGAAAGTGTTGCCCTGGTACGATGCTGCGTGTGGCCCCGCTTCCAGAAGTACTGGGTGCCCCCCCTTCCTGGTCCCTAAAGATTAGATCTTGAAATTCCAGGAAAGTTCCCCTCTGGCCTGCACATCGACGTAGCACGTACGCATTGTACAAAGCCATCTGTATGATGTGCCCGGCCAGCTTCTTATACCACACCGCATGGCGCTGTAGGGCTTCAGGACTTGATTTGACAAGTCCATCCCTCCCATGTACCTATTGTAGTCCAGGATGCAGTCTGGTTTGGGGGTGGCCTTTCCTTCATATATCCTAAATTTGTAGGTATACCCTGATGCACTCTCACAGCTTATACATCTTCACGCCATACCTTGCCCTCTTACTTGGCAGGTACTGGCGGAATTGAACCCTCCCTTTAAAATGTACCAGGGACTCATCAATAGAAAAACAATTCTCGGGGGTGTATGCTTGGGAAAACCGGGCACTGAAACGGTCTAATAGGGGTCTCCGTTTATACAAACGGTCAAAACTGGGGTCATCTCGGGGTGGGCACGGCTCATTATCAGTATAATGTGAGAAGCGAAGTATTGCCTCATTTATTTATTTTTTTAGGTTCCAGTTCAGTTCTGAAGTTGCTTTGAGGGGCCCATATATTAGAAACCCCTATCAAACACCCCATTTTAGAAACTAGACCCCTCAAAGTATTCACAACAGCATTTAGAAAGTTTATGAACCCTTTAGGTGTTTCACAGAAATTTAGAGCAAAGTAGAGGTGAAATTTACTCTTTTTATACCATTTTTTTTATAACACAAAAGGATTTATCAGAGAAACGCAACTTAATACGTATTGCCCAGATTCTGCAGTTTAGAGAAATATCCCACATGTGGCCCTCGGGCGGTAATGGACTGAAGCACCGGCCTCCGAAGCAAAGGAGCACCTAGTGGATTTTGAGCCCTCTTTTTTATTAGGCACCATGTCCGGTTTGAAGAGGTCTTGTGGTGCCAAAACATTGGAAACCCCCCAAAAGTGACCCCAATTTGGAAACTAGACCCCTTGAGGAATCCATTGTAGTTTTCTTGGGGTGCATGCGGCTTTTTGATCAGTTTTTATTCCATTTTTAGGTGGCGTGGTGACTAATAAACAGCAATTCTACTATTGTTTTTGTATACTTTTTTTTTTACAGCGTTCACCGTGCGCTATAAATGACATATTCACTTTATTCTGCGTGGCGATACGATCACGTCGATACCAGATGTTTATAGTTTTTTTTTATGTCTTATGGCGTTTGCACAATAAAATACGTTTTGTAAACAATCATTCACTTTTGGTGTTGCCTTATTCTAAGAGCCATAACGTTTTTATTTTTCAATCAATAAAGCCGTGCGAGGACTTATTTTTTGCGTAACGAACTGTAGTTTCAATCATTACCATTTTTCGGTACATGCGACTTTTTGATCTCTTTTTATTCCATTTTTTGGGAGGTGAAGTGACCAAACAATTGTGATTGTGGTACGGTTTATTAATATTTTTTTTTACGGCATTCACCGTGCGGGATAAATAACAAAATAATTTTGTAGTTCAGCCGTTACGGACGCGGCGATACCAATTATGTATAGTTTATTTGTTTGTTTATATATTTTTATTAATAATAAAGGAGTGATAAGGGAAAAAGAGGGACTTTTACTTTTATTACTTTTTAAAACTTTTATTTTCTTATTTTTACACATCTTTTTTTAACTTTTTTTTTACTTTATTACTTTGTCCCACTAGGGGACTTGAGGGCAGGAGGCCCTGATCGCTATTCTAATACACTGCACTACATGCGTAGTGCAGTGTATTAGAACTGTCAGCTACTCACTGACAGCAAGCATAGTGGGTCCTGACGTTGTCAGGACCCACTAGGCTTCCGTCTATGGCATAGCCGGACGCCATTGTTTGGTGTCCGGTTGCCATAGTCACCATCGCCGGCCGCTATCGTGTAGCAGGCCGGCGATGGCGGATTAACCCCTAAGAAGCCGCGATCGCTATTGAACGTGGCTTCTGAGGGGTTAATCGGCGGGGGAGCTCCGCGATCGGTCCCGGCACATTGAGCAGTGATAGTCTGCTGTCGGAAACAGCAGCTATCACAGCTCATGAACGCGCCCCGCACGAACGGCGCCGTGTTTACTCCATGACCTACTATTAGGTCACTGAGCGCGAACGCTACAGTTAGCATGACCTAATAGTAGGTCATGGAGCGTTAATATGCTGATACTTTGTAGCAAGTGGAATTTCTAGTACAATGCAGCACATGTGCATGCTTTCTACGGGGGACAGGGGATTTAATAACTGGCATTCTTTTAGGGATGTTCCTCATTATAAAGGGAATAATTCCGAAAATTATATCATTTTTGGGACTAGCTAGTTATGCAATTCTTCTACATAATCATTAGGCAGAGTCGCATGTGCCGAGTTTGCATTGCAGCACAGAGATTCCCTATGGCTCCACCATGGAGCTTAGACCGTACAGCACTGTATTATAGAGATATTCTCCTATGGCATATAATGGAGCATAGTAAATTTTTTTTATATAGGATTTTATATGACTCCACTAGGAAAATCTCCATATACCTTTGTATGAAATCTGAGGGATACAGAGGTACATTATGGCCCTATAGAATTAGGTGCCATATTATGGTTCTTACAACTCAGAACTTGAACGGAACTATAATCCGGTCATGTGCACTAGCCCTTAAAACAGACCTGCCACCTCTTCTGACATGTCTATTTTTAGTAAATACTTGTGTTCCTCCTGAAATAATTCTGGGGCATCTTTTCTTAGAATTCTGCTTTATGCCATTCCTTTGTTATTCCTCCTAGAAATGTTTGAATAAATTGACAATTGGGTGTTATCGTTTCCCTTGTCAAAGAGACATGTCCCTATCCAGTCTCACTCTGTCAGCACTGATTGGACATTGTCAGTCTGTGTAGAAGTACACCCCCAAATGGTAACACCCATCTGTCAATTTATTCCTAAAGTTCTAGGAGGCACAACAGAGGAATGACTACAGCATAGAGTTCTAATAAAAGATGCTCCAGAATTGTTATTTCATGGGGAATACAAGTATTTACTAAAACAGACATGTCAAAACAGATGACTTTTTTAAAGGGGTTGTATCATGAACAAACACTGTCTATATTCCTTTTTTGGGTATGTGGACATAAAAGAGGGAGGTCTCTCGCTCGAGACCCCCCCCCCCCCCTTTATTTGCCAAAATAGAGAACTGCTCTGCACGGGCAGCTCCCGTTCTGGCGGATTCTATCTGAATGGCCACGATCTAATATTACGTATTTGGCGGAGGTGTCGGGAGCGGGACCCGGGGCGATCTGCTATTTGCATTCCGAGCGGGGTTGTCTCTGATGAGACCATTTCTTTAAAGTGACTCCAAACTTGCGCTTTGTTTTTACGCTATCTTTACTATGTTGACAGTAAATTTAATGATGGAATAACTTACTAATTTACACCATACATTGGGCGCGGACCAGAACAAGTCATGGTCACGCGAGCCCTTCTATAGCTCAGTGCCAAAGATCAAGCATCATACTGCCTTGCATTAAACAAGCGCATACGCTTTAATATATAGAACCGTGACTCTGATATTCATTTACGGTATAAATCATATGTGTTCCGTACATAAAACACTCTGTCAATGATTGGGGTGTAGGTGACCCAAAAAAGGAAGAGGTCGGGATTCTGTACATGAAAGTCTGTATATATTTATATCAACATATATGTGTGTTTAGATATTCTCCCTCTCCGCGTTGTAAATACTCCAAAAGAAAGAAAACATGAAAGAAAATAAAAAAATAAAAAAAGGGAAGGGATGATCTACAAAAGGCATAGGAGAGTCTTAGGGAAGAAATAAGCCCCTGTACAGACAGCCTGACGCCAGATGGCTTCTTCTAATAAATATTCAACCTTAACTCTGTTCCCACGTAACTTTGTTGTACGAATGCCAGCACACCCACACAGAGCCGGCCCAGCGCAATGATTACAGACAGTACAAACAAAACCGTGCTATAGAGGAAGCAGGCAGACAAGGTCCAGTATACAGAGAGCCTGAGCCGCAAAGATGGAAGATTGCAAGGGTTAGATTGACTGCTGAGAACCCGAAACGAGGAGACGCAAAGAAGATTGAAAGACATAATGACGGCCCGTTATTCCCTAATGATAAGAGCCATTGCTCCTTCACAACCTTCTGCAATTATATATATATATATATATATATATATATATATATATAGATAGTGCAGAGCTTAATTTGTCAGATGTAGCCGAGCTAAGTGTGTCAGAGATGCACAAATAATACAGCCCAAATATAATTTACATCAATGTTAACCCTGCTACATATATACTATAGGTCGCATATCCAGGATCCGTGCATGACAGTGGAGGCATGCGCACTGCCAGATTTTAATACATCGTTATACAGATATGATTTTTATATACGGAATTTGCATTAAAAAAGTTGCAGCATGTTCCGTCGGATGTCTAATATAGGAACAGACCCCCTCGTTAGACACTTTCATATGGCCTCGTTTAACACAACTGTCTAGGGGTGGATTCACACTGCTACATAAGTAGTGGCATTTTTCCAGCGGACAGATGTAAGCTTACAGTCAATACGGGAATATAAAACGCCCTATAGACATGGCGTTTTTTTTTTAGGTGGCGTTATTTTTCTTTTAATTTGTGTTTTTTGGGTAAGTGCTGTTTTTCCAGGGTTTTTTTGCATCATTTAGTGGCATTTTGTCCCATAGATCTCCATAGGTGTTTTTCTCCTCTGAGTCAATGTATGTTGCACTTTTTTATGGCCTATTTTGGTGGTATTTTTCCGAAAAAAAATCGTGTTGCAAAGAGGAATCGTTCCATCACATGATCGTTGAATCATATGATTGGTAATGTGAAAAACACAGGTAGTAGAACGCACTATTAGCAAAATACACCACCAAAAATGGCATAATGCATGTGCCATTTTAGGGCACATTCACACGTGGCGGAATTGATGTTGAATTTTCCGCTGTGGACAGTCCGCAGTGGAATTCTGCAGCAGCCGTTTTTTACATTTCTTTCTATACATTTTTAGGAAACTTAGTTCAGACTATGCGGAAAATAACTGTGCGGAAATCAGGCTGCGGTGCATAATTTTCCCTCGGCAGCAGCTCATTACATTGCGGAGAAGAAGCGGAATTTCACTGCGGATCTCAGCATTTGCATTGCAAAGGCTGAAATCTGCAGCAAGTCTGCTGTGAAATCTGCAACGTCTGAGTTACCTGTCAAATATGAAAATGTTGCTGCAAATTCTAAAAGAATTTCAGCTGAAAAATTCCGCCACGTCTGACCATGGTCTTACTAAAAAACTTTAGTTTTTTTAGATGCGTTTTTTTGGGGACATGACACCAGACAAAAAGTGTGTGTGAAGAAGGCCGAACAGTACAAATGTCCTTGTTGCCCATAGCAACCAATCAGAGCTCAGCTTTAATTACTTAAACTGCTCTGGGAAAATGAAAGCTGCGCTCTGATTGGTTGCTATGGGCAACAGTGGCAGCTTTATTGTTACAGTATTGATAACGAGATATAACCAAAGAGGGATATAGTAGTGATCCCCCACCAATTGTAAATAATTTGTATATCAGACCAATATAGTACTGTAAGGGAGGCGGATCAAATATACTAAATGTATGCCTGCATCAAAACTAAATATCTAGACCGAAAAAGAACAAGGTTGCAATAACGCATAAGAATTTATCAAGATATAAAAAATATATATTTTATTGTTGAACATGTTAAAATAGAACATCTAAAAAGGTCCACAGACACACTTAGGGTATGTGCACACACACTAAATACGTCCGTAATTGACGGACGTATTTCGGCCGCAAGTCCCGGACCGAACACAGTGCAGGGAGCTGGGCTCCTAGCATCATACTTATGTACGATGCTAGGAGTCTCTGCCTCGCTGCCGGACAACTGTCCCGCACTGTAATCATGTTTTCAGTACGGGACAGTTGTCCTGCAGCGAGGCAGGGACTCCTAGCATCGTACATTACTATGATGCTAGGAGCCCGGCTCCCTGCACTGTGTTCGGTCCGGTACTTGCGGCCGAAATACGTCCGTCAATTACGGACGTAATTAGTGTGTGTGCACATACCCTAACAGAAAGACGGACCTCACATAAACTCCTGCTACAAAGTAGTAAATAGCATATATAGGGGGGTCAGCCAATCAGGTGTAACATATGTCGCACTTGCCTTCGTCTGAGGGGGTCCAGACGAAGGCAAGTGCACCGAAACGCGCGTCGCACGGACCTATGTAAGGCAATGGGGCCGTTCAGACATTCCGTGATTTTCACGCAGCGTGTGTCCGCTAAGTAAAACTCACAACATGTCCTATACTTGAGCATTTTTTGCGCATCACGCACCCATTGAAGTCAATGGGTGAGTGAAAATCCCGCGCAGCACACGGACGCACTTCCGTGTGCTGCGCGTGATTTGCGCAACAGTAGATCAAGAGATGAAGGGAAAAAATAAAACCACCTCCTTCATTTATTTTTCTAAACCTCAAAACTGCGTGTCATAAGGATGGCATATGTGTGAAAATCACGCAGCCACGCAGCAAACACTGATGACACACGGAACTGCAATGTGCAAAAAATGCTGCGTTTTTTGCGCACGCAAAATGCACACGTTCGTGTGAATTTCGCCTTAGACTGTGTATATATATGTTACACCTGATTGGCTGACCCCCCTATATACACCGCGTTCCAAATTATTATGCAAATGTTATTTTTCGCTGATTTTCCTAAATAGTCGATGCAAATGACAGTCCGTATAATCTTCAAGCCATCAACCGTTGGAGTGTAATGCAAATTTTATTGAACAAATCTCCTAATGATAACAGATTTTTTTTTAGAAGTAAAAAACTCAAAATGTTTCACATTATTATGCACAACAGAGATCAAAACATTTTAAAGGTTGTAAAGAGAACTAAAATGGTCATTTGTTGAATTTGCAGCATCAGGAGGTCATATTTACAGAAATCAAAAGCTCTTTCAATCAAAAAAAACCTAGCAGGCCAAGTTACATGTTAACATAGGACCCCTTCTCTGATATCACCTTCACAATTCTTGCATCCATTGAATTTGTGAGTATTTGGACAGTTTCTGCTTGAATATCTTTGCAGGATGTCAGAATAGCTTCCCAGAGCTTCTGTTTTGATGTGAACTGCCTCCCACCCTCATAGATATTTTGCTTGAGGATGCTCCAAAGGTTCTCAATAGGGTTGAGGTCAGGGGAACATGGGGACCACACCATGGGTTTCTCTCCTTTTATGCCCATAGCAGCCAATGGCACAGAGGTATTCTTTGCAGCATGAGATGGTGCATTGTCATGCATGAAGATAATTTTGCTACGGAAGGCACGGTTCTTCTTTTTGTACCACGGAAGAAAGTGGTCAGTTATAAACTCTACGTACTTTGCAGAGGTCATTTTCACACCGTCAGGGACCCTAAAGGGGCCTACCAGCTCTCTCCCCATGATTATAGCCCAAAACATGACTCCACCACCTCCTTGCTGACGTCGCAGCCTTGTTGGGACATGGTGGCCATTCACCAACCATCCACTACTCCATCCATCTGGACAATGCAGGGTTGCACGGCACTCATCAGTAAACAACACGGTTTGAAAATTAGTCTTCATGTATTTCTGAGCCCATTGCAACCGTTTCTGCTTGTGAGCATTGTTTAGGGGTGGCCGAATAATAGGTTTATGCACACTTGCAAACCTCTGGAGGATCCTACACCTTGAGGTTCGCGGGACTCAAAAGGCACCAGCGGCTTCAAATACCTGTTTGCTGCTTTGCAATGGCATTTTAGCAGCTGCTCTCCTAATCCTATTAATTTGTCTGGCAGAAACCTTCCTCATTATGCCTTTATCGGAAACAAACCCGTCTGTGCTCTGAATTAGCCACAAATCTTTTCACAGTACGATGATCACGCCTACGTTTTCTTGAAATATCCAATGTTTTCATACCTTGTCCAAGGTATTGCACTATTTCACGCTTTTCGGCAGCAGAGGGATCCTTTTTCTTTCCCATTTTGCCTGAAACCTGTGGCCTGCTTAATAATGTGGAACGTCCTTCTTAAGTAGATTTCCTTTGATTGGGCACACCTGGCAAACTAATTATCACAGGTGTCTGAGATTGATTACAATGATCCAAAGAGCCCTAAGACACAATACCATCCATGAGTTTAATTGAAAAACTAATAATTAAATGTTTTTGACACTTAAATCCAATGTGCATAATAATTTGGAACACAGTGTATGCTATTTACTACTTTGTAGCAGGAGTTTATGTGATGTCCGTCTTTCTGTTAGTGTGTCTGTGGACCGTTTATATGTTCTATTTTAACATGTTCAACAATAAAATATATATTTTTTATATCTTGATAAATTCTTATGCGTTATTGCATCTTTGTTCTTTTTCGGTCTAAGTATTGATAACGAGGTCCACTGTGTTTCTAGGAGGCAATACATGGGGAATCTATGATTCTGTGTTGTGCGCCATATTGCAGTCCTAAATACATAAGCTCGAGGGCATGAGGCCTAAATGTCCACTGCTTGTAGGGAAAATAAAGCTTTGAAGGCGTTCTTTGTAATTACTAAGCATCCATTGATTTCTAGGGGCACTTGCGGACTTCCTGAGCCTTGAGTTCTTCCGGGGGCCCCTCCATTATTCGCACAGCATACAGTAATATAGTGTATAAAGTGCACAGCACATATTTCTTTTGAAAAGCAAATACTACCCCTCTTCAGGCAGTTGCAGTCACTTTATAGATCGTCACGAATTTTAAGTGCCCTAATCTCCCTAAGAACTTGTGTCTGACTCTCTGATGTCTTCTAGGACTGTATCCAACCCCTTTAATGCCAAGTCAAAATTAGTCATCCACCTATACCACTCAGGATTGACTGTGCTAGAGGGAGGGATAACCACAGTGCATTTTGGGAAGGCTGCTTGCAAGGCTTTATGGGAATTCCCACCCGAGGTCATGTGATCTTTTTTCTTATCTGCAAAATGGCACCGGCGCTCGCCAGCGGCCACCAGTTTACCACAATTTGTGTGCCACATACCTCAAACGTTTCAGATTTTGCCAAATCAAAAACTTTTGGCAAATTCAAACTGAATTTGATTAGTGTAAAATTGACCCGCTCATCTCTAATACTGGTGTTTTCTTATGTGGCAGAAAGGCCTTTGAGCTCCCTATGGCATCAGGGCCCTCACAAATTTTTATTTTGGTGGACTCAAGGAACCCTAGTCTGACAGTGACAGAGATTATGTTTATTCACGGCCTTATTGGCAAGTTTGGGCAGGTTGAGAGGACCATCTTTCAGAAAATCCCACATTAAAGTGGAGGCAAAACGGTGCCCTCAACATTTTTATATAGCTGTGAAGTTGGAAAAAACTTTTTGGTTTATTACTTAAACTGACTTATTATTTAAGTTGTTAGAGCAGAGGTATCAACCTACACGTCCACTCACAAGATATTTGTTGAAATGATTCATTCACTTCCAGTAAAGTTGATCTATCACGGTCTGACCCATCCATCATAGGTACAGTATGTAAAACCAATACCAGATAAATCACCACAGTGGGAACCACCTACACCTCAGCAGGACTGGCAGGACTTTCAGCAGGATTTCTATTCAAGGTTACCAGTCTAGTATTTACTCCACAGGCAAACTAGTAAACCAGCCTGAGACGACGCGGTGTCTAGAGATGAGTGAATCTTTACAAATTCTCGATTAATTATCAAAAATGGGACTCACTTTGATTGGCAACCTATGTTCAGTGCACTACTTTTTTTTTTAGCCGCAATGGATTTAATTAAATCTCATGAAATAAGGCTAAGTTCACACTAGCGTTGGTATACGTTTACCTCTCTTCCATCAAAAGGAGAGAGGATAGAAAGGTTAAACGGAAAGTAACGGTTCCGTTAGAATTATCATTGATTTCAATGGTAGTTCTTTTGTTTCAGTTGCTTTCCGTTTGTCTCCGTTTGCTAGTTTTGCGTTTTTCTTCACGGAAGCACAAGTTCTGCAGACTGAACTTTTCCTTCCGTCGAAAAAACAAAAACGGAAACCTAACAGAGACAAACTGAAAGCAACTGAAACAAAAGAATTACCATTGAAATCAATGGTAATTCTAACGGAAACGTTGCTTTCCGTTTAATCTTTTGATCCTCTCTTCCTCTGACGGAAGAGATGTAAACGTATACTAACCCTAGTGTGAGCTTAGCCTAAAGCTATTAATTATACTTTAGGATCCACTCTTTATTTTTGGCTTACAAAATGCATGCCAGAACTGCACTGTGTGAACTAGACCTTAAAGGGGTTGTCCACTTTCTGAAAACTGATGACCACCGGTATATGATCAGTGCGGGTCCAACATCCGGACCCCGCACTGATCTGCAACTCCGGCTGCCTCCGTGCACCGGATGTTTGGAACAGGGTGCAGTAGTTGGAGCCGAAAGCAGATGCCTCTGACCACTGCATAGCGGCCGTTCGGCAGAACTGCAGCTCTGCCCCTTTTCACTTGAATAGGAGGAGAGCTGCAATACTGCAGCTTGGCCGCTATTCTTTGACCGGAGCCATCTGCTTCCGGCAACATCGTCCGGCGCCCGGAGGCAGCCGGAGTGGCGGTTTGGTGCGGGGTCCGGGTGTCGGACACGCACCGATCATATACTGATGACCTATCCAGTGGATAGGTCATCAGTTGTCAGAAAGTGGAAAACCCCTTTAAAGGTGTGATATGAGATTAGAACAAGATGGCTGCTTTCTTTCTGAAATAGTGCCACTCTTGTCCATGGGTTGTGTCCAGGGCCGAACTATAGGGAGGAAACTCGGGGTGCACCCCCCGGAGCTTCCATCCCCCCGGAGGTGGTAGGGGCCTCCACCAAAGCGAATAAACAGTGAGAGGATGAGGGGCCAGGTCGGGCACAATGGCAAGCTGCACGGGCATTAGAGTATGTACAATTCAGAGGCAATCCCATATTTTTTCCTGCTAATGAGGCGTTCAGTGTGCAGGGATGAAGTAGTAACGTCACATTGGCGCCACCCATCAGCAATCCTCCTACAGCGGACTGACAGAGAGATTAAGGCTTGGAGCTGTAGTGGCATCTTGCGAAACGGTGCCTGCAGGTGGTGTTTTCTTATTTTTTTTAATTACATCTTTCCCCTCCCTCTTGCCAGACTTTCAATCGAATCTGGTAACTTTGAGAGGTGGATGCGGTAGTTTAACCGGTTCGGGACCGGGTTACTGTCATCCTTCAGGACCAGACACCGTTTAGCCCTTTTTAGCACTCGTTAGTTAAACGGCTATAACTCTTTTATTTGTTAGGCTAGCGACGTGATTTTTGCATTGTTTTTTTTTTGTAGACAATTAGGTTTCTTTTTTTTTTATCATTTTATACACATCCTTTTTGCTATTTTAGAATTTTTAGGCTTAAAGTTGTACTTGAAAATAATAGTAAAAAAATAAGCTTTTTTACGTTTTAGCTATTTTTTTCTGGTAATATCATAGTTTTACTCTAAAATAGACCTTTTATTTGTGATTGTCATTGTCTATCGTAAATTTTAATATATTTCATGTTTATGTTTGGGTAATTGGCTCAGGGCTAGCGTTACGACAATGATTGGCGGGGGAACGTTTTTTTGGTGGTGGGTATTTTATGTGTATTATTATTAATTTTTTTTGCACTTTACATTACTTTTTTTTTTTTATTACTATGGTCTGTCCCTCAAATGTCAGAAAAGATCTTTGGGGGACTTTATTTTTTTTTCCCTTCTTCTTTTACACCTTGTTTCTCCACTGTAACTGGGGCAGTACAGTGACTATTATCAATTATAGGGCTGTGCTGGGTCCAGTAAGACCCAGCAGCAGCCTGCCACTAACGGCATCCCGGCGATCATGTGACCAGTCACGTGATCACCGGGACCAATAGAGACAGCGGCGCTGCAGTTGCCTGTCTTCATATACACAGTGCTCATTGAAAGCTGCTTCTACCTTCTCCTCAGGGTCCCCGGCAGTCACTGACTGCCGGAAACCCGACATTCAGCTGCCCGATCGCTTGGGCAGCAAGCTAAAACCTGCGCCGTAAATAGTCTATGGCGCGGGTTTTAAGGACTCTGACCGCCGGCTGTAAATACAGTCTGCTGAATGGCATCTGACAGTTATCTTCCACCCTGTTTCCACCGGCCTGCTGCACACTTCTAGCATTCTCCGGCTAGCCCACCAGCAGCCGTGGCTCTGCCGGAGGCAACCTTAATTTTTTCATTTTAGATGTATTGCAACTATAACAAAAATTGGTTGCAACATTGGACATAGCCTTTAACCAATAAACCTGCATGGACACACACAGCATCAATTTTACTTGCACTTCATTTCAAAATTCATTCAGAGAACAAAACAAAACTTCCTTTTATCAATGGGAAAAAAAAAACCTTTAATTATTTTTATCTAAACCAGCTGTTAATCTACTTTTATTGTTTGTGTTGTCCCTTTAAAAAAAAAAAAAAAAAAAAAAAGTTTTCAAAGAATTTAGCTGTTTTTGTTATGAAAAGAAATATTTCTTAACTTTATGCTGTGTTGTTTTAACTTAATTTATACTTTTCGATACTTGACAAAACAAGATATTATGCAAAAAGAGCTTTAAAAAATTATGTAAACCAATTGTTCTAAAAAAAAAAATACAATTTCTGTACATTTTGCTGAAATTCCCCCAGTAATTTACAGAATTATTTATAAAACGTTTAGTTTAAAAGTGTATCAGGGCTTTCAGCTATAGACTGGCGAATTGAATAAGATAGATTTGTTCATTCATATCAACGAGTGCATTTTTTTTATGAAGGTTTAATATTACACAAAACCATTAGCATATTTACAAATTAATCTTCCCCCAGGAAAGAAAAGATCAAAGATTTATAGAAGGAAAAAGCTTTATTACTTTTAAAGTGGAGGGAAAAAATGAAATATTGGGTTGAATGATAAATGCCTTTATTGCGACAACATCGGCACAGTATATGATTGCACAATAATGCCTGTAATGAATACATTCCCGAGAAGAGGGCTGAAATTATTTGTGAATATATAAATCTATATATCACTTACGGTTGGAGTTGTTAGCGCGATGTCACAGCAACTGGTCTTCCAGCATCATAATAATTTTTTTGTTTGCAATTATTACATTATTGGTATGGTTGTCTATGGAGAATCTTGAATGATGAATGTTCCAGTCATTGAGTTGCACCTATAAAACATGTTACTAATGGAAAAAGGTCTCTAGGGCAATATTGTATATGTTTTCTCTCTAAAAAAGTTCCACAATTGCTGCACTTCGTTACTCTTTCTGTGGTAGTTACAGCAGAGGAGGCGTAATCTCGCTGTAACCTGTCATTTACAGCGAGATCTCGCGAGATTCCGCTTCCTCTGCAGTAACTACCACAGAAACAGTAACGAAGTGCAGCAATTGTGAATAGACATCCCGTGGAATGTCTATTCACTGTCTAAACACTTCAGTATCGTTAATGTGTTAGTATAAGACAGAACATAGCGATCTAACAGGATCCCTTTGTGCTGCCTAAATGAATGGAGAGGAGTGCATGACGCTGATTGGTCACTGATTGGTCAGCGTCATACACTCCTCAGTACAACCCCCACTTGGTTATATAGTAAAACACGCCCAGTTGTCCATTGAGCAACTTATTAGCATAAAGCTAAAATCGCTAATAAAGTGGTGAAAATAGATCGTTTTTCTAAATAAAAAACATTACTATCACCTACATTACAGCGCCAATCTCCTTATGTAGGAGATAGGGCACTTATAATGTGGTGACAGAGCCTCTTTAAAGGGTTATTCCCACATTATACATGTATGTATATCTACTGGATATGCCATTAATGTCTGATTGATGAGTGTCCCAGTTCTGGAATCCACACCTATTTCTAGTATTAGTGTCACCTGACACCCGTCCTGCGTGGTGAGGCGGCCGCAGTATCCTGAGCGAAGAATGAATGGAGTGGTGGCCACACATGTGCGCGGCTTTCTTCATTCACTTCAATGGAATTTACGGAAACAGCCGAGAATACTTGCTCGGCTATTTTCTTGACTCCCAAAGAACAGTTTTGATAGTGCCGCCCAGCTATCTATCAATAAAAATAAATAATACCTAGCTTATTAATTAAGGGAAATATGATCTGGAAACTGTATGGAAATGTCAGAAATGTTCTCTTAGCTGGCCATTATTTTGCAAATGTGTTCCATTATATCGTTGCTGTCATAAGAATATTATTTGCACCTAAATATATCAAAAGGATCACGCAAACATGAAATCTAAAGTTAAAATTATCACAAGTCTTAGAGGGAAACCCAAAAAATATTTCCCTATTTATATCCTTATTTAAAGCTGGTTCTATGGAGATTTTTTGTATTTATTTATTGGTCAATGGGATCAGCCGACAGTCTAACAGATATGGCCTTAGCATGGGCCATCAATATGTGATCGGTGGGGGTCCAACCAATTGTCAGAATGAAAGGACCATGGCGTTTGCTGAAAAACTGCAACCTCTTCAATGTATTTTCAAAATCAAAGGCACAGCCACACTTGTGACTGTGTCTGGTACTACAGTTCAGCCCCCTTTAAGTGATTTGGGCTTAGTTGCAGTACCAAGCGCAGTCCTACATACATATGCCCCACTGTGTCTGGAACAACAGTGAACAGGCCATGGAGCTCCTTAATTTTGATGGAGTTGTACCTCCACCAATCACACATGGATGGCCTATCTTAAAGGGTAACCAAACATTTGCCAAACTTCTGACATATCATAGTGACATGTCAGAAGTTTTGATTGGTGGGGGCCCGAGCACTGAGACACCTACTAATCACTAAAACAAAGCTGCAGAAGTGCTCATGTGAGCGCTCAGCAGCTTCGTGTCTGTTCGGCTTTTTCTGCAAATTAATGTACCACAGTACGGGCTCAATAGAAAGTCTATGAGCCTGTACTCCAACACATTTATTTCCAGAAAAAGCAGAGCAAAAACAAAGCGGCTGAGCGCTCACACAAGTGCTTCTGCCGCTTGGTTTTAGCGATTGATGGGGGTCTCAGTGCTCGGGCCCCCACCAATCAAAACTTCTGACATATCACTATGATATGTCAGTAGTTTGTCAAATATTTAGTCAACCTTTAAGGTTAGTCCAATGTAGATTCCTGGAAACCCCCTATGAACACCTTTGAAATTGTTTGTATGGATAGATAGATAGATAGATAGATAGATAGATAGATAGATAGATAGATAGATAGATAGATAGATAGATAGATAGATAGATAGATAGATATTAGATAGATAGATAGATAGATAGATAGATAGATAGATAGATAGATAGATAGATAGATAGATAGATAGATAGATAGATAGATAGATAGATAGATAGATAGATAGATATGAGAGAGATAGATAGATAGATAGATAGATAGATAGATAGATAGATAGATAGATAGATAGATAGATAGATAGATAGATATGAGATATATATACATATATGTATATATATATATATATATATATATACATATCTATATCTATTTATTTATATATATATATATATATATATATATATATATGTTTTTATATATATATATATATATATATATATATATATATATATATATATACTGTGTATATATACAGTGTATATATATCTATCAGTGTGTTTTGTGCAACTTTCTTTAATACTTTCTATTAGAAATTATTTTTACTTTTTGAGATACAGCTGCTCTGTATACTGTATACAAAGCAGCTGTATCATGCACTGAGACCTAAATCCATCAGATCAGCTACACTGACGGGTTCAGTATCAGCAGGTCCTGTGTGGTTCCACCTGTTATCGATCACAACTAAGATATGAAGTTAGATGTGATCGGTAACAGCTCGAACCTGTGTGTCACTGAACCCGTCAGGTTTCAGCACTAGATACAGCTGCTCTGTATACAGTATACAAAGCAGCTGTATCTAAAAAAAACGAAAGATAATTTTTAGTAAAATGGATTTAGAAAGTTGCACAGAACACACTGATACATGTTTTTATTTTTTTTAATAATGATTTCAGAGATGTACATAGCCGTTAATATGAGCAGGATATGAACATAAATGCATGTGTAATCATTATACAGCATTTTGGGACCATTTTTGAAAGGCCAATACGAGTAATGTATCAAACTCAATGGATCTTGGCATGCATAGTACACAATGTAGTAAACACCTATGTAGATTTCAAGTAGGACCCAGATACAGGACCACTTTATGACATGTATGCATTGCATTAGGCCAATACTAATGGATAAATAACACGCGCTAAGAGTGGCTTTAATGTGGAAGCCAAGATAACTTGACGGAAAAGAACAAAGAGAATTTCGTTTAAAACGTTGCCCACTTTACTTCCATCGTGTCTTCCTGATACACCTTTGAGGTACTGGTAGTAAAAAATAAGGAGTAATTGTGAGACCATAAACGGTTTTCTAATGGATGAGACATTTGAGACCAGATTGTAAATCTGGACCTATGCCCAGATGTGAGATGCTGACAATAAACCTAAAATGTACTTCAAACAGACTTGGCTACATTGTTTCACTTGTCCACATGACTGCAACATTGTAAACCACCCACAGATGCCAACTACCCTACACTGAGAAGACCTCTATGTTACTGTCTTCTATACATAATCCATATCAGCAAGTATAGATTGCAATAGTAGTACACAGCCTATGGTTGTCCAGATGTTGTAAAGCTTGTTCCTCCATGTTCTGCTTGTCGAAGGCATTTTAGGATTTGTAGTGTTACAAATAGCATTATAATAATATAGTAACTGTAGCATTATTTGCTTATTAGTGATCAGCAGTGAAATAGTTAGTGTAGGTTATATTATGGAAACATTTAGAACAAGTCTACTGTGTCTATATCCGGGGCAAAAATCCATCTGTCAGCTCCTTGCTTGTCCCAAATACCTTCTAGATGCCATAGATGTTTAATTATTGGTGGCTACCATCAACAGAAATCTAATGCATATGGTCAGCAATTATATTTAATAAATAACTCAGTCTATATACATTACAACATATTTAATATTTATTTGTGTCAAATAAATTTAAATTTTGAAAATTTTTAAATATATATACTAGTATATAAAAAAAAAGAGAAATACATTATCGGAAACTAAATTAGTGGATGCCTGGGAATGGGATACCAAAACCTAGTATAGCAAGGACTCACCAAGGCATAACCCACCACAAGGAACTGAGAAATAAACTACATGATGCCAGAGATAGGGCACAAAGGTATGGGGCATCAGGAATTGAGGCACTAAACACAAAGGCACGGTAATGAGCAACTGACATTCTCGGACTGGACCCTTCCTAAGCTATATATATATATATATATATATATATATATATATATATATATATATACTGCCATTTGACACTCTCTTTTTAATCAGGCAGGCATTCCCCTCTCTAGATTACATTGAGTGCCATTCCAACAGTGAAAATCTATCTTTGTGTGACAGACTGCCGGGAGGGAAGGGAAATGTTAACTATATCATGGCAGCTGCATAATTTACGCCCCCGCCCCTCAATGGTGTACTAGGCCTACCCCGCCTACCCCTGCATTAAACCACTGGTCACAATCTAGGACTGTCTCATCTCGTCAATCTCTTTTGGGGGCGTATGGATCTCCTAGAGTAGGGTGAGCCGCTCAGGACACCACTCTATTAGCCAGAATGGATGATTGGTGTACATTTTTTCCAAAACAAACCAACAGATAATCAATAAAACATTGAAACATCTAATCGAGAGGATTTAAATTAAATACAAAGGAAATCAGCGTTACAGTCAGGTAGCTGTGTAGTGAGAGTGTCCAGGGGAGAACGTATACTTAAACCTACCAAAAGAAAGTAGTGTGGTTTGAACAGGGCGTAGCTAGGGGGGGCAACTAGGAGGGAAGGTGGCACTGTAGGCGATGAACGGCCGGGTACCTTCCGTACTCAGCCATTCAACACCTTTCAACGACTCAAGCGGCGAGATTATTTCTTTGCGCCGCTTGCATCGTTGCAAGGCGCTGATTGACAGGGCAAGTCATAGTGCCCTGCCAATCAGCACCTTTCATAGATGCAAGAGGCACGATGACGGCATCGTGCCGCTTGCGTCTATGAAAGGCGCTGATTGACAGGGCACTATGACTTGCCCTGTCAATCAGCGCCTTTCAATGATGCAAGCGGCGTGAGGATGTCAGAAGAGAGCAGGTCTGCATTGACACCGGATGGCACAGGAACGGGATTAAGGTGAGTATGTAAAGTTTTTGGTTTTTTATCCTAATAAAAATGTAAGTGACATTATCAATAGGGTGGAGGGGGGCTCTATCTACAGAGGGCAGGCTCTATCTTAATGGGGGAGAGCTACCTAAAGAGGTCTGCTCTATCTACAGTGGGGCTATATACAGAGGTCGGCTCTATCTACAGGGGGGGCTATATACAGGGGAGGGCTATATGTGGAGCACTTTAGGGGGAGCTATATGTGAGGCACTATATACTTAGCATCACGTATACGATCACATAATTCAGAGATCAGCGGCAACGGATATTTATTCTTCACCGTTATTTGGTTGAGACCCCGGTAGTCAATACAAGGACGCAGGGAGCCATCCTTTTTTATGACGAAGAGGAACCCGGGTCCTGACGGTGAGGAAGACTTCCATATGAAGCCCCTCTCCAAGTTCTCCTTAACATAGGTGGACATGGACAGAGTCTCTCGCAAGGAGAGAGGATATATCCTACCACGGGGAAAGGGATGCACCAGGGATCAGCTCGATAGGACAGTCATACGCCCGTTGTGGGGGCAGTGTCTCCGTCTCCCTTTTGCTGAAGACATTCAAAAATGCAGCATAATGAAGAGGCAGTCCTGCCAATGACCGAGGCAGAGGAGCCTGAGCCAAACGAATCTGCACCAGGCATCGGCTGTGACACTCAGGGCCCGACTGGAGAACCTCTCCAGCGTTCCAGTCCAGGACTGGGGCATGTAGTCGGAGCCAAGGCAGGCCCAGTAGCACAGGGTTAACGGCTTTGGATAGGACATAGAGCGACAGAAGTTCGGAGTGGAGAGCCCTCACTTGGAGCCTCAGCGGCTTGGTCACAGCTCTAACTGGGTCTGGCAGAGGTAGTCCATTCACCGATGCAACCACCAACAGTCTCTCCACTTCTGGTAGTGGGTAATTGAAGAAGGTCCACCAGGTCTCTACAAATGAAATTAGCAGCGGATCCAGAGTCCAGATACGCAGAGACCTGAAGCGTTTTCTCACCGGACATTATGGTCACGGGTATGGACAATTTAGACGGGAGGCCTTCTTTGCCCAAGGTTGTTTTTCCTACCAACCCTAGGCTTTGGGGCTTTAGGGGACACAGACGCACAAGATGACCTCCGAGGCCGCAATAAAGACAGAGTCCTGAAGTGTGCCTGCATTGTCTCTCCTGGGTAGATAGCATACATTGGTTCTTCCTCACAGACTCCTTAGGAGGATCGGCATCTGAGGACGGCAGGGGTTGCTGCAAGGTAGGGACTGGACTAGGAAGAGCTCCCTCCTGACAAATCTCTTGGAGCGGTTCTCGGAGCCTTCTATCAATCAGGGCAGCCAGAAGGATGAGGTCATCCAGGGTAGATGGCAGGTCTCAAGCGGCAAGTTCGTCCTTCATTTTAGGAGACAGTCCATGCCAGAATGTAGCCACCAGGGCCTCATTGTTCCACAACAGTTCTCCCGCCAGGGTACAGAAGTGGATGGCATACTCTCCCACAGAGATGTCTCCTTGGCGTATGTTCAGCAAGGAAGCCGCTGCAGAGGAGACTCGTCCAGGCACCTCAAACACCGTGTGAAATGTCCGGAGGAACCCCTGGAAGTCACGGGTCTCTGGTCCTTGTCTCTCCCAGATAGGGTTCGCCCATGCAAGGGCCTTGCCATTAAGAAGAGACTTGATGAAAGCGACCCTTGCACCATCAGACAAAAATGCCCTAGGATACAGGCTGAAGTGAATCTAGCACTGGTTCAAAAATCCACGACAGGTACCTGTGTCTCCATCATAGCGGTAAGGAAGTGGCAAAGGAAAACGAGGATCAACACTGCCAGGAGGTGTAGTAGGAGGAATGGCAGCTCGTTCCTCCTGCCAACGTGCGAGAATGTTCAAGACATGGAGTAGTTGGTAATGTCGAGACCGGAGGTCCAGCATATCCGTCCTCATCTCCTGTGACGTCATCTTGGTCTTGGATCAAGACCAGCGGGGTCCATGGCCTGAGCGTACTGTCACGTAGGGTGCGTGGACCCACAAGGCCGTACTGCCTTGGCAGTACGGCAGCTGGCCAACAGGGCACAGGTCAAAGTCTATAGTTCCTATAGGGTACCTGTGGCAGCTCGGAAAGTAGCAAGGCAGGCTCGGCTGGGACTAGGCAGCTGGTAGACGTCAGGCGTGGAGAAAGAGGACAGGCGTGGAATACAGCACAGCATGACTACAGCACAGCATGGCACTTGACCAGGATAGCACGGGATACAGGTTACAGGATACACTGGGAAGTGGAAAACACTGGGATACCATTTGCTTAGACAAACTAGGATACGACAAACAATGCTCAGGCACTGCAGGAAGGGGCTGGACCCTACTTATAGTCCAGGGGACTTATGGGCTAATTTAGCACTAAAGTCTGGTGTGCTGCCCCTTTAAGAGCAGGCACGAGCGTGCGCGCGCACCCTACGGGAACCGGCCGAGGTGAGTGGAAGTGTGTGCTGGCGTCTCCTGAGGAGGAGACTGGGGCCAGTGCTCGCCATGGCTGCGGCTGTCAGGAGGTGAGTGAACCTGACGTCCCGCAGCCATGGACATGACACTGATCTTGTTTCTGGAGCTGTATATATGTACTGAGCTTGGTTCTGGTGTTGTATATATGCCCTGGGCTTTGTTCTGGTGCTGCATATATGGAATTATCTTTGTTCTGGTGTTGTATATATGTAATGAGCTTTGTTCTGGTGCTGTATATAGAACTATATTGCTTGTAAAATGTACAAATGGCTTTATGCTCGAGTTACATAGAAAAAAACGTGGAAAAAAAATGACACCTCATTAATTGTTAGGAAAAACAAACATGGCGAGGGGGAAGGAGATGTTGGGAAAGAGCCTCTGGGTTTGGAGACAACAATCCAAAGAAACATTAAACATAGTGGAGTGTAGGGCTGATTAGACAGTCAATTGGACTGTCGTTGTTTCTTAATAAATACACATAAACAAATTAGGGGTGAAGGAGGTACAGGTATCTGACAAAAAAAAATATTAATCTGTGGCTACCTAAGGAGGTATGTACTTTGGTAGACAGAGTGTTGTGGGACTCGTACATTAGGGGAGGTTCAGGTGTGATTGAAGCATTCTGTCATCGATAATATGCTAAGGAGCTCGAAGCACTCATGTTTAAGTCGTTGACCTCAGTCAGGAAAACATTGAATCCAACATTGAACTTGTTCCAAATTTTTGGGAATAAACTTAGGACCTATTTTCACAGGCTGAAAGTTCCTCCATATAACATATATGGTTAATTTTCTGGAACCATTGTGCATTTGATGGGGATTTGGATTGGTTCCAGTACAGGGGGTTAAGACTTTTGCAGTGGTGGAAAACTGTACAAAGTGTTGTCCTTGGTTTTGGGGAAGTCATGCAGTCTTAGGTTCAGTAGAATCATAATGGGGCAGGAGTTTTGGTCAAGGAATAAACATGTTGAATCAGGACTAGTACGTCAAACCAGAACTTGCGAATCACAGAACGATTCCACCACATATGTATATATAGTGAAACCTTTCCAAAAGACCACCTCTTTGAGAAGACCATCCCCTTATCCAGACCAGATTTCTTGTGTCATATTTTCTGTTCCACCATATACTATGCAAACTGCCCCTCTACCTTGAGAAAACCACCCCACTTAAAGACCACTTTTCAATGGAATTTTGAGTGGTCGTCTCAAAGAGGTTTCACTGTATGTTGTAGTCCCTCTAGATCATGTCCTACAAGTGTCTAGGCTGAGACATCTCATTTCTTTGAGTCTAACTGGTGTGTGATACCACCTGGACATTAATTTATAGGCCTTATACGTTTTCTTGTAGCTTTAGCTTGATACAGCAAGATAAGCCGTGTGATTGTCCATATAAATAATTTATCTCAGAATTAGACATTAAGATGTCTAAAGGTGCCCACAAACCTCAAATGACAGTCGGCCGAGTCTATAGGTGTCAGGGAGGACTTTGTTCAACCATCCATTGCATAGTATCCATTTATGTGAATGGAAACCATATAATAAAACATTTCAGAAATATGTGGTGACCCACAGCTTCCCCCAGAATGTTGAGCCAGGGTGCTACTAACCGCTCCCTTTTCCTGCAACCGAATGCCTTCACTACTACACGATGCCTCATGTCTTCTGCCCTGGCCCTGCTGGATCGGGCACTGGCTCTCCTGTATCTGCACGGCTTCGTTCCTGATTACGCTACTACTCCTCCAGTGCTACTGCTGCCAATCTGTGACTATTTTGGAAACTGTGACCTGGGAATCTTTCTGCAGAAAAATACACTATTGATTGTGGGAATTAAAGGGGTTTGCCCATAAGGGATCTTTATGGCATATTCACAGGATATGCCATAAATGTCAGATAGATGCGTGTCCCACCTCTGGGACCCCAAACCCCTGTTCTACCTTTCTCAGTTCCCGCTGCCTTCCAGACCAGTACCTGATTACATGGTCAGAAATTATGAAAACAGCGTAACTCGCTGAGCTATACTACTTTCGTAACGTCCATAGCTGTTTCCATAAGGAAACCCCGATTTAAATTCTGCACTGCAGATCAATTTAAGAATGTTTCCACAGCATTTTTTTTTTTCCGCAACGTGGGCAGGACATTTTCAAAATCTCATCCACTTTGCTGCTACTGTAAATGCTGAGGAATTTTCGCACGGAATTCGGTTGCGGAAATTCCACAACGTTTATGCTACATGGGAACCCGGCCTAAGATTCCACACCCCAGTCTGCCCAGTTCCATATGACTTAGAGAATCCACATCTCCGCTACGTGACTGTAACACAGGGATTTTACCTTTGGTGTTCTTTGAATCCTAGCCCTTATTAATCCTTTAAGTGGCAAAGGTTTATTAGTGTAACTGTAGGAAAATTCTAAAAAACAGTATATGCTGCACTCAAAACAAAATATGCAAAAATACTAATCCACTTGAAGTAGTGCTGTATTTGTCATTTGGCGCAATGTGCTCTGATATCATGACTTACGCTGCTGTATTTTCTTATATATCATTAGTAAAACCTACTTGCAAAATCCATGTTAGTTCTCTAATTTCCCCATTTTTATTTTTTGAGATTTTTCTTCCCATGTCCTGTCATTTTTACAGTAGAGGATGTAAGCGCGGCTCGCAGTGATGTAGCAATAATATATAACTATCTGGACATTTTCTGAATCTGCATGAGGTAGATCCCTTACGGATTAGGTTGCATACATTTTCCCTAGATTCTGCATCATTAATGGGATAAAGGAAGGCTTGGTAAATATCCTCTGGAGCATTGTAGGATTTCCAGTTTGAATACATATACATTTCTTACAGAAAGCAAAGAGCGAATACATCACTCGTCCTCTGAGAATTGAGACAAAATATATGCGGCACAGTAATAAGTCTGTCCACACCTGATACATATATTAAATATTCCCAGCCCATCACACAGAAAGCTGTCTGTCAAATGTAGAGCTGGTAAATCTCAATTTCTTAAAGGTAAAGTACGACCTCCTAAATCCACTAAGCTTTTATAGCCAAGTAGCTTTTCCATAGGGGTTTATTTACATGACTCGTTTTCGTTGCGCTTTGTGTTGGATTTTTTTTTGCACTGATTTTTGATAAAACAGCAAAAAATTAGATTAAAAAAATGCAACAAAAACAACTCATTTAAATACACCTTTAACTCCTTGCAGGCAATTTTTTTTACCCTTCCCCAGGCCATAACCATTTAATTTTTCTGTCGACATAGCCATATGGTTTTTTTTGTAGGATGAGTTTTATTTTTATATGGCAATATCAAATGTACTATGGGAAACATCACATGTTTATTGCGTTCACCGTGTGGTAAAAATATGTTAATGTTATTCTGCGGGTCAGTATGATTACGGCGATACCAAATTTATACACTTGTTTTTATGTTTTACTACTTTTACAAAATAAAAAAAATTTGTTAAAAAAATAAATTCTGAGACCCATAACTTTTTTGCATTTCTGTCAAAGGAGCTCTGTGAGGGCTTGATTTTTGTAGGGAACGTTTTGATTTTGGGATACTTGCGAATTTGCAATCACTTTTTGTTTTTTACATCTTTATTTACCTTAACTCCAAATTACCAAAATAACCAAAAACAAACAGATCCTATAACAACCCATTACAAGTATATCCCCAATTTCTATAATAATATTATATTGCTACAGTTTGGACTTTTATGGATGCGGCGATACAATTTATGTTTATTTTTTTATTGTTTACATTACATTACAGTAAAAATTAGAGAAGGGTTTTCTTTTAACTTTTAATATATTTTTTAGACCCACTATGATACTTATGCATTGCATCATATTCTGCTTCTTCCTGTCTCCTATTAAACCCTGTCTCCAGCATGACTTAGTGAGAGGGCCAAGATGCCACACCTGGGGTTCACTAGGCCCCCAGATTAGCATGATCACCTATCGACACCCCACTATCACGTCGCAGGGGGGCCGATAGGATGACAAAGGAGGAGCCCCCTCTGTCTAACGGCTTAGATGTTGCAGTCGCTATTGACTGCGGGATCTAAGCAGTTATATGACTAGGTTGGGAATTTTATCCTATCCCGGCAGTTAGAGCCGGGTGTCAGCTGTAATATATGTTCAGCTGACGCCTATGGTGTATGGAGGGGGCTCAGCCCCTTAGTCTGCTCCATGCTGCCCCCTCCCAACTATGACATATATATATGTCAAATATCGGGAAGGGGTTCTATGTTTGCTTTATGGCATATTTACATGTGACCTTTTTTCTGCATTTTCGTCGCATTTTTATGCCATATTTTTTAAATTAAACGTTCAAGAAAAAGGAAATCAGAATTATTGGCGCTGTTCCTCCCCAGTGATGAGTACTTGGCAAGTTACGCCGGTGAGTGATCACTTTCGTTGATCAGTATAAACTCAGGACAACCACAAAGTGGATTTATTGTCTGTTTATTGTGTTTTTAAAAGAATAAAACCGGAGCGGTCTCTTCATCAGGCTGAAAAAAACCTGTGTTTTTTTTCCAGCCTGATGAAGAGACCGGTCTCGAAACGCTTAGCTTTCATATTTTATTCTTTTAAAAACACAACAATAAACAGACAATAAATCCACTTTGTGGTTGTCCTGAGTTTATAGGAATCAAAGCCAGTGTTCACTCACCGGCGTAAATTGCCAAGTACTCATCACTGGGGAGGAACAGCGCCGATAAGTGGCATTTCCTTGTTCTTGAACTTTTAATATATCCTGCCTAACGAAACTCTACGGGGTCACCGGAAGAATCCCGGGCTGCGGACCTCCAGATCTAAATACACATTCAAGGACGATGTGCTCTCACACAACGCTATCAGGTGAGCACCATTCCTCTTCCCTGATATCACACGTTCAAAACCTTGGGATGTTGCACTAAGTGCGCCGTGTATTTTTTATATCTTTTTTTATATAGTTATATTTTTGAAATTGAGGCAAGAAACCATTAGAAAACCCTGAACAAAACATCTCATGTAAATATACCATTGGAGTGCCTATGAATTCCTGTGTCATGCACCGCCCCCTTCAAGCTCTACACTAGATATAAAAACAGTCTTGCCTGAAGTGTTTCTTTAAGCTTGCCCTATATTCTAAGGTAGCGTCACCCAAATTATCCTTCTAGGCAAAGTAGCAGAAGGCTCATGAGGGCTCACTCATCGGCCACAAGCCACGTTAGCTCTTCATGTTGGCACTTCAATGCGTAATCGGGGTTGAGGAGATATTTAATAGGTCAAGTTGTAGGCGCTCGTTTAGCCTGGCAAATTTAAGGGGTCTTGATTTTAAAAGGTCTGTCTTAGTAACATAACCATTTTACAGGGATTGCATGATATTAGAAACAGAACCACTCCTATTTTCTTAGAAACAGCACCACGCTTGTCCACAGGCGATGCCTGGTATTGCAGCTCTTCTCTATTTATTTAAATGACAAAACAGACACAGCCCATAGACAAGAGTGGCGCTGTGTTGGATTCATTTTTGTTCAAATTTCATACAATCCCTTTAAAGGAGCCCTAAACTTATAAGGCAAGCTACAAATGTAATTTGCACGTATGTATATAAAAGTCTCCAGAGGTTCCCAAAATCTAAGGTATGTGAAATTATAAAGCCGTGATTATGTGGAAAGGAATTTTACTGGGCTTCCTGTCAGTAGTCACTACAATCAACCTCTTCCCAGCCTGAAAACCCAGGCGGATAACATAAAACAATACATTGCATCCAATGGCAGAGAACACATAGATAGGCCAGAGTTTACAGGGTATCCCCATTTAAAAATGATATGGCATGTTGTTAGTAAATACCATAAACATTATAATTGGAGGGGGTCTGACGGTTAGAACCCCTGCCGATTCTGGAAAAGGCCCATTGCTTCTGAGGATTAGTGTGGGATCCCCACCAATCTGGAAGTAATGGCATATTCTTGAGATCACTCCTTGTGGCGGCAAAACTCCTTACACCTACTTTCATGACATGTTTGTGTCTACAAATGTGGGACTATAGTTGTTGTGAAACTACAACTCCCAATCGGCAGCTGTCAGGACATGCCTGAAGTCATAGTTCCACATGAGTTGGTGAGCCAAAAGTTGGAAACCACTGCTCTAACCCATGTGGCAGTGACAATGTAATCAATAACCAGAGTTATTTTGGTTGAAACAAGTTGCTATGGTCCAAAAAGGAATTGATTTAATGAGACAATTGGCTGATGAATGGGATTGGGAATGTCGGCAATTAAACCCTTAAAAAATGAGTTTGCTGAGTTGCACAGCAAAAGGAAAATGGTTTAATGAAATTATTTTTAATAGGACATGTGAATGTTCATGTGAAACCGCGGGATCACAAGGGCTTTTGTTTAGAAGGTAGTAGACTGGTTTGATGCTGTGGTAGGTCTCCAGCCAGACTCTGTGCCAAATATGACAAACCCTGGCCCATTTATTGTGTAACTTTAAAGCACCAGACTATGCCTCATGCAATATCTTATTGGTTTCTATGGAAAGAAGCAGACATGCACTATGCAGAATGTTACTACAGGAACTAGAGGTGAGGGACTATTCTGCTTTCATTCTCTAAATTGTGAATTTCTCTAATTTGCTGTAAATATCAAAACTTGGAAATCAATTCTACCCAAGGACCTATGTACCATAGAGGCAGACCATACGGCTGTTACTGGGACCTAGCATTGACTGGTCATAGCATCTTTGCTATTGAAGGGTGAAAACCTATGCAGGACTCCTCTCCCCTGCATTTTTAGGGTGTATTTACATCGGGAGGTGTTTTGGCTTTTTTATTAATTTTTTTAAATTGCGTAAAAAACTGTGTGGTTTTAGAAAAACACAACATTTTTGGAAAGGGCATGCAAAGAGAAACAAATATCAGGCCCCACTCCCCGGAAAAGGGTCGAGCTGCCCATAGAGAAGAGTAGGGCTGTTTTCGCGAAAACTGTACATTATTCAGTTTTCACTATTTTGTTGTGGGTTTTTTTGCTGTTATGTTTACCATTGAAATCAATTCAGCAACAAAACACAAGGAAGCAAAAAACACATACTTTAAAAATTGAACTGTGGCACTATTGTAAACATAGTTTAAATTGCCTGTACAATTCGGACAACCTCTTTTTGTTAGATGGATACCATGATGACAATATAATCACAGGTTGTCCATCTAATTAGATCCCTAGCGATCAGCTATAAACTGTGGAGGAGCCTGGCAGCAAATATTCACTTTCTCTGCAGCACCACCACAGGGGAAATTAAGAATTACATTCCATTCAAATGTTTGAGCTGTCTGTGTAATGCATAAATATTCTGGGTCCTCCAGAGACAGAGGGGCTCTTTGTAGCTTTTCTTTACTCTCGGGCTCATACAGTGGCGGATCCCCATAGGTCAGTCCCGGGGGGCCCATGGCCGCCCAAAGACCGCATCTTAATTCTGTCACGTTTTGCTGTAAATCGCGGCAAATCACGTGACAAAACGGAAGACCCCTGGAATCAATTGTATCCGCGTCCGTCGGTTCCCTTGCCCGAAATTCTGCCTTTTTTTCATGCAGGTGGCGCGATGACGGCGACGCGATGACGTCATTGCGCTGCTTGCATCGTTCCGCTGGATGTGGCCTGGTCAGAAGAGACCAGGCCTGCATCATCGGAGAAAAGGATGGCACTGGAATGGGGACGGGTTAGTGTGGCACTAGCTACAGGGGGTGGCAAATTTACAGGGGGGCTGTGTGGCGATTTCTACAGGGGGGCTGTGTGGCATTTTCTACAAGGAGGGTGGTGCTATCTACATGGGGGCTGTTTGGCGCTATCTACCAGGGGGCTGTGTGGCGCTATCTATAGGAGGCGTGTGTGGCACTATTTACAGGGGGGCTTTGTGTGATGCTATCTAAAGGGGCTGTGTGTGGCGCTATCTACAGGAGGTGTGTGTGGCGCTATCTACAGGGGGTGTGTGGCGCTACCTATAGGGGGTGTGATGCTATCTATAGGGTGGGGTGTGTGGCACTATATACAGGGGGCTGTGTGTGATGCTATCTACAGGGGCTGTGTTTGGCGCTATCTACAGGGGGTGTTGCACTATCTATAGGGGTGTGTGTGGCGCAATCTATGGGAGGGTCTGTGGCACTATCTACAGTCTGTCTGTGTGATACTATCTATAGGGGGGATGTGTGGCGCTATCTATAGGGGGTTGTGTGTGATGCTATCTACTGGGGGGTGTGGCACTTTCTACAGGGGGGGTGTGATGCCATCTTTAGAGGGGGCTGTGTGTGATGCTATCTACAGGGACTGTGTGTGGTGCTATCTACATGGGGCTGTGTGTGATGCTATCTACAGGGGCTGTGTATGATGCTATCTACAGGGGGTGGGGTGTAGCGCTATCTATAGGGGGTGTGTGGCGCTATCTTCAGGGGCTGTGTGTGTGGTGCTATCTACAGGGGGCTTTGTGTGGCGCTATCTACAGGGGGGCGTGTATGGCGCTAACTACAGGGTGTGTGTGTGTGTGATGCTACCTACAGGGGGGGGCTGTGTGGTGCTATCTATAGGTGGCTGTGTGTGGCGCTATCTACAGGGGCTGTGTGTGGCGCTATCTACAGGAGACAATGTGTATGTGGTGCTTTACTTTACAGTATTTGAAACAATTATATTCAGGGGCACAGTGTTTGGTACTATTTTGTTCAGGGTGCAGTGTATGGTCCTATTATATGTAGGGGCACAGTGTGTGGCACAATGAGAATTTTTTCTTCGTTTATATGTGTGGAAATGTTGGAAAAGTGAGGAGCCAAAGACATCTGAGTGGTAAATTCTGCAGAAATGGGTCATGGCCGGGAGAAGTCGTCATGAAGACTGGACCAGATTGAGAAGAAAAGAGGAAAAAAACCTACTAGAATCTGAGGAGTCGTCACCTGTGAGTCACTGGATTTATAGAGGATCTATCACCTCTCCTGACATGTTTATTATAGGATATCCTTGTATTTCACAAAAAAGACTTTATGCAGCCCAGGACTGATAGAGGAATGGGTGTTACCATTCCCCTTGTCAGGAGGATGTGTCCCTGCACAGTGTGATACTGTCAGCAATGGTTGGAGACTGTCAGTATCTATGGACACAGCCCTTTGACAAAGGGAAATGTAACACCCATTTGTTAGTGCTTGCACAAAAATGTAATGTTAACTATAGTTATGGTGCGGCAGGGCGGCGGTGGAGAAGGGGGGCCCAAAATTGGGTAACAGCCCAGGGCCTATGGTCTACTTAATCCAACACTGGGCTCATACATGAGGGTCCTGAACATGGGAACTATCTATTTTTACTCATGAAAATAAGTTTCCAATCCAGACAACCCCCTTAAGTCCATCAAACCTTACAGGTTATTTTTTCTTATGCCCAGTTCGTCATAGGGACGTTAAGGAACAATGTGCATATCTCTGCCTACTTTTAAATGAAGATTAAGGGTCCTCTTACACGGCCCGACGTGAGTCCTCTTACACGGCCCGACGTGGGTCATGGAAACGAGCGGCGATCAACGGAGCTACGTTTGGGCATGAGCGATCATTCGTCGCTCGTTTACACGAGGAGATGTGCTGGAGACAGAGATAATATTTCTTGCAGCATAAATGATACAATCAGCTGATGAACGAGCGTTTGCTCATTTATCGGCTGATCGTTGCCCTTTTTGCACACGGGAATGAGCGTTCATTTGCCCAAAATTTGGCCCATGTAAAAGGGCAACAATCAACCGATGAACAGGCAAAATATTGTTTATGCTGCAAGAAATATTATAAAAGGAGATGTGCTGCCGACATGATGGAAGTGTATGGGGACGAGCGATCGTAGCAGTGATCACTCGTTCCCAAACATAACTCCTGTGAATGGAGCAATCAAGCGCCGATCAACGAATTTGTCTTTTGGACATTTTAAAGGAGTGAGCTAAATAAATACCTTCTGTCTTAATGGGGTTGTCTAACAAAGAAAACCCTTTTTCATATGCCCTATTGGGGTCATATTGACATCATAGGGGGGAAAGAAGATCCTCTGCTCTAGATCCTCTCTATGAGTCAGAGCAGAGAGCTGCTCTCAAAGAGGGACTCTCTCTTTGGCGGACCCGACCTGTTCATGTTTTACATGGTCGGCCATTCTTATGAAAAACGACATAGTTGGCTGCAGCTTCCCCAGGTGATAACAACTGTTTGTTGGGTGTTGTTAAAACGGGAGTTGCGACAATAATCTGATCGCCAGGCCGACTTCAATATAAAAGAGGTTTTTTTTTGCTAAATAACCCCTTTGAGAAAGACTTGCTGTATTTAAGTAAAGAAAAATAGCCCACCATACATGTAGTCAGGCTTCTTTCTTTTTCTTTATTTTTCTTTCTCTTTGTATATTTTTTCATATTAATGTTCGTTAAATTTCTTGCAAGTAATTTGGAGAACATTATTTAGAGAGGGAGCACCAAGCCAACTAGATTACCTCGTTAGAACAACACATTCTCGGCTTTTTTACAAGATCTGTCAATAAAGAAAAACCACAATAAAAAAATCCTTTCTTTAAGAAGACCTATTCACTAAAACACATGTGCCTTAATAGATTTCATTCTATTCCTAAAATACGATTATTACGGAATATTTAATTGAATAAAGGAAATTAAATCAATTACTCTACGGGTATGACCTAAATATAAGCTTGTAAAAAGTTTTGTAGGACCACCTATACTATTCCCTGGCTCTAAATGTAGAGCGCCTGCAAATATGAGACCCCCAACCCACCCCTTTTTATCCCCCTCTTCAAATGTATTGCTTCCAGGGAGCCGGTTTTAAGTTTTAAAGAAACATGTTTGTCTTAATTAAGAAAGTCAACAGACTTCTAATGGAAGAGAGCGGGTATTTTACTCTGTGGTATCCAGAGCATCAAAGACTTTGTGTTCCTGCCAAACCAATCTTCCTTCCTGTCTGACTCCCGAGCCCAGGTGATTGCAGACAGCTGAGCAGGCATATTTCCTCAAATCTTTTACTGACAAGGTTTCCCGTTTGTTCATGGCTTTCCGTGTACGTGAAATATTTTTTATTTTTTTATTTTAATTTTTTTGCTACTTCATTTATTTTTTTCTAGCTTTTTTCTTTTGTTTTATTTTTTGGTTTTAGAATCTTTTCTATTTTTTTTTTTTGCATTTATTTATTTTTCTTCTTTGTGGTTTTTTTTTCTGTCCTTTGCATTATTGTCTCTTTATGTGTATTCTGCCTAAGGAAACTCAGGATATTCATGGCATTGAGGCAAATAATCTGGAATTAAAAAAAAAAAAAAAAACGACATTCTTGAAGCCTAATCCTAGCAACAGGGCCATCACCATCTGTTCAGAAGACAGGGCTGCTTTTCTGTTCAACATTTCAATCCGTTCCTTCACCTGAGAGAGCTAGTGTTGTCCTTCCCATCACCGGAACAATGGGGTTTATCTGGTGAAATAAAACTTTAAATGACATCGTGTAAACAAAGACCTTTCTAATATTTTCAATCCTTCTGTGGAAAAGCATAAAGGGAGTGGAATTTCTTTCCAGACTTTGGACAATTAAATCAAATAACCACCCAAACCCCCCAAAATAAATAAAGAAAAAGAAAAAATATATTTATATCTACACATAAAAAATTTCAAAAATATTTTAAAAAATGAATGAAAATATATGTATACTTTTTAACTTATACTTTTTAACATATGAAAATGTTATTTTATATAAGACACATGACCCGATTTAATACACATACTTACAATACCACATTATTATTATAAAGAATTAGAATGTAGAAATGTCCTAGGCAGGATGTATGGAGGATGTATACTTTTAAGTATAAAGATAATGGTAATGTCTAAAGGAATCTTTTGTTAGGCCTCATACACACAGGCGTATTACAAATCTGAGTCATAATATAGCACCCGTAGACTTCGTTTTTATGTGGAGGCATATGGAGGTTTATACTTTTGTGTTCTGTATGAATCTGACAGATAAAAAATAATAGCATTCTTCATCAGGTGCCGTAGTATGGAGATATTCTCCCCTAGAAGCATCGCTTGTGTTCCTCTGTACGTCCTCCGTGCACATGACTCTGCCCTGTGCCTTAGGGTGTGTTGACATGGCCTATTTTAAGCCGTTTTACGGGCCGTAAACGCCACGAAAAATTGCTGACGATACAGGGGCTCCAAACATCTGCCCATTTCAATGAGAAAAACGGCATTCCGTCCCCACATGGGCGTTTTTTATGTGGCCTTTTTTAAAAACGGTGCGTAAAAAAACGACCCGTAAAAAAGAAAAGCATATCACCTCTTGAGTCGTTTTTTGGAGCCGTTTTTGATTGACTCAATAGAAAAACAGCTCGAAAAATGGCCGTAAAAAAAGCCGCTTAAAAAGTTGCTTAAAAAACGGCTGAAATTCAGGGGTTGTTTACGCTTGCAAACAGCTCCATATTTTAAGGCCGTTTTTGGTTTGCCGTGTGAACATAGATGAAACAAATTTTATGGATTCTTATGTAATGTGTGAAGCCAAATGCAAATTAGGGCTTATATGACCTTTTTTTTTTCTTTTTTTTATTATTTTTTATTTCAAAAACCTTAAGGCCTTGTTCACACAGTGCAGATTTGATGCAGATTTTGCATGTATTTTTAAGCCCAAACCAGGAACCGAACCTAAACAGAAGAAATATATAAAGGGAGGCGTTAAAAGGATTATTCAGGATTTTAATATTTTCATATTAGATCATGGGGTCCGACTCTTGTCACCTCCATCGATCAGCTGTTTGAAGAGGCTGCGAAGTTCGTACGTCATTGTTTACTTGGATTTACTTGGATTTCATTTTCATTCGTACTTGCACACGCTGTTACATTCGTAGCAAGGTATTGCAGCGTTGTTCCATTTAAGTGAATAGGATAGCCCATCAATTTTAAAATCACGGATAACCTCTTTAACCCCTTAATGACCGCCAATTAGCCTTTTCACGGCGGTCATTAATGGGCTTTATTCTACAGCACCGCCATTCCACGGCGCTGCATTAGAATAAAGTAAACAGAGCAGGGAGTTGTCAAATCTCCCTGCTCTCAGCTACCAGAGGTAGCTGAGGGCTGGGGGCATCCCTGCTCGACCGAGTGAGATCGATATAAGTATCGATCACACCCGTTTAACCCCTCAGATGCGGTGCTGAATAGCGTGCACCGCATCTGAGTGGTTTTGGAGAGAGGGAGGGAGCTCCCTCTCATCCCACCGACACCTGGTGATAAGATCGCCGAGTGTCTGTATCTCTGATCACAGCCGGGGTCCTAATAAAGGCCCCCAGGTCTGCCTGTAATGAATGCCTGCTAGGTGACCTAGCAAATGACTGTCCATTTTAAACGGACAGGCAGTAATACACTGCAATACAAAAGTATTGCAGTGTATTATAAAAGCGATCGGATGATCGCATATGAAAGTCCCCTAGTAGGACAAGTAAAAAAAAAAGGTGAATAAAGTTAATAAAAAAATGTGAAAAAAAAAATCAAAAACCCACTTTTTCCCCTTGCAAAATGCTTTACTATTAAAAAAAACACAATAAAGCAAAAAAGTTACACATATTTGGTATTACCGCATCCGTAACGACCCCGACTGTAAAGCTGTTACATTATTTAACCCGCACGGTGAACGCTGTAAAAAATAAAATAAAAAACAATGGAAAAATTGCTGCTTTCTGTTAATCCTGACTTAAAAAAAATTTGATAAAAAGTGATCAAAAAGTCGCATCTACTCTCAAATGGTACTAATAAAAACTACAAGTCTTCCCACAAAAAATAAAGCCCTCATACAACTGCATCGGCGGAACAATAAAAAAGTTATGGCTCTTCAAATATGGAGACGCAAGAACAAATAATTTTGAAAGAAAAGTGTTTTTACTGTGTAAGTAGTAAAACATACAAAATCTATACAAATTTGGTATCTTTGCAATCGTAACAACCCGCTGAATAAAGTTATTGTGTTATTTATACCACACGGTAAATGGAGTAAATTTAGGGCGCAAAAAAAGAGGGGTGAAATTTCAGGTTTTCTTCTATCCCCCCCCAAAAAAAAGTTAATAAAAGTTAATTAATAAATTATATGTACCCCAAAATGGTGCTATTAAAAAGTACAACTTGTCCCGAAAAAAAAAAGACCTTATACAGCTATGTCGACGCCAAAAATAAAAAAGTTATAGCTCTTCGAATATGACGATGGAAAAACGTAAAAAATGGCTTGATCATTAGGGCCCAGAATGCAAGCAGGGGGAAGGGGTTAAAGTTTCCACTCTCCTGGATCCCATTCCCGGTTTAGGCTGAAAAATGCATTCAAAATCTGCATCAAATCTGCAATGTGTGAATAAAGCCTTATTGAATCGAGAAGAGGAAGAGGGAACGCTTTACCTAAAGAACAGGATTTCCTTCTTACCCCTTCTGGGATTTGTTCCCGTTTAATTTATAAAGAGATCATAGGGAAAATATACTTCCGATATCCCCATATTAACAAGCCTTTATGTGGAAAAGCAGGACGGACATCATAATTTATATTGGGGCTCATGTATTCATTTAAAAAGATTCTCCACTGTCCAGTCAAACTAATTTAATGGAAATGCTCACATAAACTAGATTATGTGGAATTCCTGCGTGCTTCCTTTAGATCAGTGCTGCCCAAGTGTTTCCCTAAAGGGTCCACAGTCCTATTATTCCATTCATTGGCTGATTTTATTATTAAAACACAATGAAGCCACCCAACGAGCCATAAAATAGCAAATATCTGGCCCCAAGCCAATATGGACAGCCACGCTCATGGTAGCATTACACCGCTTGTGTTTATATATATATATATATATTTATTAGATTATTGCCTTGGTTCCTGCTATTTATGAGGTCTCTGTCACACCTTTCCATCCACTTTTGGGAATATTTTATGAGAATTAAATAGTAAATTCACATAATTTGTAATTATACTGGGATGTAATTAACATGCATGAATTAATACAGCACTGGGGCAATTAAAAAAGTTGTAAAAAATTTGTTAACTCAGGCCCCATGGTGTAATTCAGTACAGTACGAAATACCAGTATCTTCATTCTGCTTTCCCTTTTGAGTGGGGGAAGGAAAGTGACAACCACTCTGTGTGCCAATAAAATAGTTGCAACTTTTTAAGTGCCCCATATCATTGCCCATGTAGATCTAAACCATTGCATGATCTGTATGCCTCCAATGGTGTATTGTCTATATCCATATTTGAGGAAACCCTGTTATTTTAACCCACACTTATAACAAATGGATGGTTTTACATTTCCAACCTTTTTTTCATAATAGAAAATTAACCTGATATTTTTGGTCCGTAGTAAATTACAAATAGTAAATACAAAAAGTCTTGGGCTCTACATAGTCTATGCAAATTGCAAAAAGTAATGAAAAAACAACGGTGTGAATGTAAACTCTGTGATATGTTTTTGGAAAACTCTTCTGAATGAGTTTCCTAAGGGCCAAGGGTCAGAGGGGTATTTGCCAGTAATCAAGATGCCTAGTGGTTCTCTATTTATACATGCAAATACAGAGAGAACAATTCCATGTACACAATAGATCTTCTTAATTATTCCTTACATGCTGCAACTGACCATTGAAATCACAGAAAGACCCTGTGCTAGGCCTCATGTCTTAGTGGACCATTTGCCATGCACAAGAAGTAAAGACTTAATTGAATTAGAAACAATTGTCCGCAAAACATACAGAAAATTAAATTTTTCTGGTTTAAAAGGACATCCACCACCTGCACTCTGCAGAGACTGCCCAGGCTTTTTAGGTGGGGGTAAAGTACTATTGAGCCTATCAATGCTATAGAAACTAGTGATGATCGCGAGGCCTGAGGCACTAAGTGCCCCATATCACAATGACGTGAATAGTGTTTATGGAGATGGCTGAAGGCATTTTCAAAGACTTCCAAGTTGTAGTTATTTGTTTAAGCAGATGAAGTACTGGAAGCATATAAATTACCTTAGGTCATGAATACTGGATATATTAGAATCAGGCTCTAGATTGGCAGTGATTCACATTTTGGAGAACAAATCGGGTAGAGAATTTTTAGATTAACTAATCTGTAGCCGTAACATTGAGGGCCATACTATATGGATGTGTTTGTATGTACATGTAAATGACATTGACCACAAGTTCCCAAATACAATGAGTCCAAGATTCCCGACAGAGTCCTGAATGGTCCTGACAGCCAGAGAGACTTCAGGACTCCGAACATCACATTTTGATGACTAGTTATATCTCATCCAACTCAAGACATAACTAGTACAGTCAGCAGGTGGCAGCATGACTAGAAAAGAGAGAGAGAGAGTCCCTCTGAGAGTAATGCTGCCACCTACTCAGTGAGACTGTGCCAGAGAGAAGTGTGCAAAGGACTTTGCCTGTTACTGGGCACTGTGGCAGTCACTGCTAAGGGCAAACTTGCCAACCCTCCTGAAATGTCCAGGAGACTCCCAGAAAAAGAAGAGATCTCCAAAACTCACGGAAGAGAAGGCAATATATTTACCTCTCTCTATTCCTGCGCTCCTCTTCACTACCAGACACCTCCACAATTAACGTCCTGCCACTGGCCCTAGCAAAAGGAGGGAATAGCCTTAGGTCTGTTTCAAGGGGATAGCCTGGTCTGAGGTCTGTATTAAAGAGGCTCTGTCACCACATTATAAGTGCCCTATCTCCTATATAAGGAGATGGGCGCTATAATGTAGGTGACAATAATGCTTTTTATTTAGAAAAACTATCTATTTTAAACCACTTTATGACTGATTTTTAGCTTTATGCTAATGAGTTTCTTAATGCCCAAGTGGGCGTGTTTTTACATTAGACCAAGTGGGCGTTGTACCGAGGAGTGTATGACGCTGACCAATCAGTGACCAATCAGTGTCATGCACTTCTCTCCATTCATTTACACTGCACTAGCGATATAGTTATATCGTTATGTGCAGCCACATACACAAACACTAACATTATTGCAGTGTCCTGATCATGAATATACATCACTACCAGCCTGGACGTGATGTTTATTCAGAATCCTGACACTTCTGAATCTTTTCTGTGAGATTCCAGCAAGGCAAACGTAATCTTGCGAGATTACAATGTAACCTGTCATTTCAAACGAGATTACGCTTGCCTTGCTGTAAATCTCACAGAAAAGATTCAGAAGCTTCAGGATTCTGAATTAGGCTGGGTTCACACGTGGCGGAATTTCACTTAAATTCCGCTGCGGACACTCCGCAGCGTTAATCCGCAGCGGAGCCGTTTGTCCATTGACTTTCACTTTAATTTAGCAGTGTTCGTTTAGACGATGCGTAAAATTCCGCTGCGGAGCATAGGCTGCGGAGCGGAATTTGGTGTCCGCAGCATGCTCTGTCTGTTGCGGAGCAGTGGCGGACTCATGGCGGAATTTCTCCATTGACTTCAATGGAGATTCTAATTTCCGCAATGAAGTCCGCAGCTGTCATGCACATGTTATGTGTGCTGCGGATGCGTCTTGCTTTTTTGACATGACATTTCTTCATTCTGGCTGGACCTATGTATTTCTAGGTCTACAGCCAGACTGAGGAAGTCAATGGGGCTCCCGTAATGACGGGAGCGTTGCTAGGAGACGTCTGTAAATAGTCACTGTCCAGGGTGCTGAAAGAGTTAAGCGATCGGCAGTAACTGTTTCTGCACCCTGGACAGTGACTTCCGATCACAATATACAGCAACCTGTCAAAAAAATAGAAGTTCATACTTACCGAGAACTCCCTGCTTCTGTCTCCAGTCCGGCCTCCCAGGATGACGTTTCAGTCTAAGTGACGGCTGCAGCCAATCACAGGCCAAGCACAGGCTGCAGCGGTCACATGGACTGGCGCGTCATCCAGGGAGGTCGGGCTGGATGCCGAAAGAGGGACGCGTCACCAAGACAATGGCCGGTAAGTATGAAATTTGTTTACTTTCACTAGGGAAAGTGCTGTCCCTTCTCTCTATCCTGCACTGATAGGGAGAAGGGAAGCACTTTTCCCGCAGTCCGCAGCAGCTAGTCCGCATCAATTTTCTGCACATTTTGTGCAGATCCGCAGCAGAATCTGCAACGCAGATTCTGTGCGGCATTGATGCGGACAGTTGCGGAGGAAATCCGCCACGTGTGGTCATGCCCTAAACATCACGTCCAGGCTGGTAGTGATGTATATTCATTGTCAGGACACTGCAGTAATGTTAGTGTTTGTGTATGTGGCTGAACATAACGATATAACTATATCGCTAGTGCAGTGTAAATGAATGGAGAGGAGTGCATGATGCCGATTGGTCAGCGTCATGCACTCCTCTGTACAACGCCCACTTGGTCTAAAGTAAAACACGCCCACTTGGGCATTAAGAAATCCATTAGCATAAAGCTAAAAATCGCTCATAAAGTAGTTTAAAATAGATTGTTTTTCTAAATAAAAAGCACTGCTGTCACCTACATTACAGCGCCCATCTCCTTATATATATATATATATATATATATATAGGAGATAGGGCACTTATAATTTGGTGACAGAGCCTCTTTAAGTGATTAACATGGTCTGGGGTCTGTATTAAGTGGATAGTCCAGTTTGGGGGTCTGTATTAAGGGAATAGCCTGATCTAGGGTCTGTATTAAGGGGATAGTCTATTATGGGGTCTTTATTTTGGGTGACTTGGCTGTCACTGTTATGGAGGGTGTGGCTGTCACTGTTATGCAGGGTGTGTTTGTCGCTGTTATGCAGGATGCGGCTGTCACTGTTATGCAGGGTGTGGCTGTCACTGTTATGCAGGGTGTGGCTGTCACTGTTATGCAGGGTGTGTCTGTCACTGTTATGCAGGGTGTGGCTGTCACTGTTATGCAGGGTGTGGATGTCACTGTTATGCAGGGTGTGTCTGTCACTGTTATGCAGGGCGTGGCTGTCACTGTTATGCAGGGTGTGGATGTCACTGTTATGCATGGTGTGGCTGTCACTGTTATGCAGGGTGTGTCTGTCACTGTTATGGAGGGTGTGTCTGTCACTATTATGCAGGGTGTGTCTGTCACTGTTATGGAGGGTGTGTCTGTCACTGTTATGCAGGGTGTGTCTGTCACTGTTATGCAGGGTGTGTCTGTCACTGTTATGCAGGGCGTCGCTGTCACTGTTATGCAGGGTGTGTCTGTCACTGTTATGCAGTGTGTGGCTGTCACTGTTATGCAGGGCGTGGCTGTCACTGTTATGCAGGGTGTGGCTGTCACTGTTATGCAGGACGTCGCTGTCACTGTTATGCAGGGTGTGTCTGTCACTGTTATGCAGGGTGTGTCTGTCGCTGTTATGGAGGGTGTGGCTGTCACTGTTATGCAGGGCGTGGCTGTCACTGTTATGCAGGGTGTGGCTGTCACTGTTATGCAGTGTGTGGCTGTCACTGTTATGCAGGGCGTGGCTGTCACTGTTATGCACAGTGTGGATGTCACTGTTATGCAGGGTGGGTCTGTCACTGTTATGCAAGATGTGGCTGTCATTGTTATGGAGGAACTACGACTTGCTATTTTTATTACATCCTATGATTGTAACTGTTTTGGGAACCAATGATTATCACTGTGATGGGGCCTTATGGCTGTCAGTGTTATAGGGACCCATAGTTGGTATAGAAAAATGGTCAGCTATATACTGTATATATCTGTTGATGCGTGCTCAGCATCAACACAAAAACGTTTTCCCAGCCAATATGTGGTGCCTCTTAATTTTATCTTTTGGCCACATAACACAGCATTTCAAAGTAGAAGAAAAAATGCAGCACTCCAGACCTAGAAATCCCCCAAAAAGTTCATAAATGTTGTCACATGGTTTAAATAGACTATAAGCTTCATTTAGACTGAAACTGAAAGATCTAGAAATCCTGCTGATCTGGCATCCACAAAATGATCCCCAACACATCGTCTCCTGGACCCCAAAGCAAATTCTGTGAAGAGGGTCCGTACGTGACATGTGCCATTTATGATACTGGTGTCTTCTTAAGCGGAAGAGAAGCCTTTAGGCCCCCTCAGACACCAGGGCTTAGGTGTGACTACTACCTCTGCACCCCCTGTTGATATACCCCTGCCCCAAGATATAAGCATAAAAACAAGAAGATTCGGAACCAATTTTAGAAGAACTTCGAAAAAACGGAGATGAGCTGAAAATGTTCCGTAGCAAACTCCTGGGGTGGGTGCAAGTCATGTAATCCACATGTCCATCATTATACCAGTATTATATATACATATGTGTGAGCGCCATGATATATTACAATTATATTGTTGTAGCATAAATGTATTTATCCGTTAAGCATACTTCAATTTTAAACAAAGGTTTAGCAAGACGGAAGATGACTTTGGCTTCTCCTTTCATATTTCTTGTGTTGCCAGGTAGCCCCCTCAAGGGGTGAGGTTACAGCTGCCGCACACATATGCCTGTATTACAAACCTGCAGCTCAGGAAACTCAGCACTAAGGAGACATTAAGACCAGAGGCAGCAAACTATACAGCTGAGCAGCAAAAACCAAGTTCCATGGCAGTACAGTCAACCCCTGCTCTGTCTTCTTTGGTAATGTGGAGTAATTACTGTGCCACTTCTCATTTATTCTATCAAATGCTTAATGACGTATGAACCCAAGGACTGCGACTACGTGCCGAACAGGCCAAACATATAATGCTTAGTGTCATATTCAACTTGCACGTAGAGGAAGACTCTCTGTGTTGTGCATTGTTTTCTTCTCTGCTGTTTAGCATGTCACATTTAGACACAAGTATCACGTTATTTAGGAACGGATTGTAATAACTTTGTATTTACTGGATTATACTCACAGTCACTCTCTGTTTCTGACAACCTATGGGATTTCTAGTGATCGTATTCCAGCACAGATAAAACATGGATATTATCCCTAATACTCTGTATAGCTGCCAGCAAATTGAATTGGACTTTCCACATTTGCTTTACATTAAGTACGAAGACACACAATGTCCCAGCAACTCACTTCTATGGAGCCAAAGACGCTCTGTGTCCTGCCGTATGGTGCCTCTATTTGGCACCATCTCACAAAGATATTCTCTCCTAGAAGAAATGGTTCTGGAGGAGAATAACTCCGTAATATATCATCCGATGGAGCATGCACAGATTTTTGTTCTGTTGGATTGATACATAAGAAAGTGGAGCCATATGGAGGTACAGCAAAGGCCCCATAGACTTCCATGGGTGTCATATGCCCTTATTGTTCTCTATAGGCTGGCAGAAGACCAGATCTGGTAAGTCAGGCAAATTGATTTACTCATCTCTGCTTACAATACAGGCCAACATATTCCGCAGCGCTATGCAAAAATTATAATTCAGATTTGCCCCTGTCCTTAGTGGGGCTCACAATCTAAATTCCGTATCTCAAGCAACGCTCTGTTACAGTCACGTACCGGAAATATGAATTCCCTAAGCCGAAGTCCATTTGGCAATTGCTAGACTGGGGTGCGGGGTGTAAAGGATCCCCCAGGTTTTCACCTTTAACCTATGCAAGGAGATGTGGACTTTTCTGCAGGGAAATCCCCAGGTCGCGGTCCAAAGAATAGCCACAAATATGTGGCAGTAGCAGTAATGTGGTAGTAGCATAGTCAGGAATGGGGAAACGAGGGAGGTGTTAGGATACAACCAGATAGAAGATGAGATAGGAGCATAGTCAGGAATGGAGTCGAGGGTCATAACCTGAAGAATAACAGGTACCAGACGAACAATCTTAAGCGGAGGGCAGAGGCGATATTCAGGAACAAGGCCTAGGTCAAGATCATATCCAGGAACAGGTCAGGATCAGGGTCAATTGGGAGTCAGAACCAGGAACAATAGCACAAGAAACGAGAGGCAGGACAAGGAATGAACTACAATTAGCAGGCAAGGCACGAGAATGTAAATGCTGGATATGCTGGACCAGTCACCCAAGGGTGAGAAGAACTGCTGTCAGTAGGTAGAGCAAAGAAAACTCCATTGACAATACAAGATGAGTATACAATTTGAACCATGTTAAAAAAAAGGAATTAATACATGTATTGTTACCCATAGCAATACACCCTTAAATAGGCTTCCAGGCTTGACATCATCTTACGGCGACGGTTGCATTAACAACCTGATGCCACCTAGCAGCCAGAACAGAAGTGCCCCAGCCTGATCTAGCAGGGCAGAAGACGGAGGCTGTAGCCTTCAGAGGAGCCTGGCAGCCGAACGCGGCCATCGGCCTGGGCTACGGCTGCTTGTTGGGATGAGGCGCTAGATGAGTAACCAATTAGCAAATAAAAGAGAAATAAGATCCTGCTACAAAATCAAGTGGTCTGTCAAAAAGCGGAGGAAATTCACACTAAAAATATCTCAGCTCGTAGTCCTTCCAAGCCATATGGAAAACAGCCTTCATTTCTATCCAGTTTAGGAGAGAATACCTTGCAAGTAGAAGAAAATACTCTTTTAGATGATCTGTGAAATTAAAAGCAAGTCTTTTTTGACAACTGAACTTTCCACCAGTCATTATTAATCATTTTAGAAACATATACACATAATTTAACTGAGGATCATCAGTTCCACTGACAACTATTGATACATGTGTGGAGACATTTACGAGAGGCCAACTCTAATGAGAGCCATAGAGGAACCCATGATAGAAGATCATGTGGCTTGACCAAACTTTTAGAGGATTTCCAAATACATAGGTAGAAGTTCTGGTTGTTGAGCTCTGGGCAGCATGGTGGCTCAGTGGTTAGCACTGTTGCCTTGCAGCACTGGGGTCCTGGGTTCAAATCCAAGAACAACATCTGCATGGAGTTTGTATTTTCTCCCTGTGTTTGCGTGGGTTTCCTCTGGGTACCCTGTTTTCCTCCCACACCCCAAAAACATACCAATAGGGAATTTAGACTGTGAGCCCCAATGGGGACAGTAAAAAGAGGACCTCTGTACAGCGCTGCATAATATGTTGGCACTATATAAGTAACTGAAATAAATAAATAAATTTCCCATAGAGAAAGCTCCCGGTGCATACACGAAACGTATACATGGAGCCCCATTTACCCAACCAATGCCAAAGGAGTGTCCTTTTGTCATTTATCGAGCTGGTATATGTCGGTATACCTTCTTTTCAACTTTATGGAATAGCGTAATCAACAGCAGTACTCCATACAGAGGCATCCAGTATAAAAAAGTTTATTTTCTTTAACATGGGTGCCTATGGGTAACATATGCCATTGTATCCTATACAGTTGCATACATCGAAGACTTCTCTCTAAAGTATACATTGGGAAATCCTCCCAAAGTATGCCTTCAATGTACGCTGCAAATGACCGTCCACCAAGTCGATGATCAGATACTAGGGATTTATCAATTTCCAAATTCTAACTTTTTCAAAAACAAAACAGTCCCCAGGAGCATTTCACACTAATACAATTGTAACCCGTGCAGTGTAATGTCATGCAAAGTTGTTTGTATATTGATTGAGTAATACATAATTGTCATCATTGTTTCCCCCATTCATATTTGCCTAACAAGCATTAATACCGCAAATAAATACACATTTGAAATTCTAATTAACTTTTTTCTTCAATTAACAATCTTAATAAACCTGCTCTGCCACAATTAAGCATGACAAATCACTAAGTAGAATCCCATCCTAACTAATATACAAATAGGAAACCACTGTATTATCTTATCCTCCCCTCCCCTTAAAATACAAAAATATTTATTTTTCTCCTAAAAAAATTCTTATTGACTGTTCAAAATGGAATTCTGCCAATAGCCTAATATTGCCAAACATGTAGATTCTAATGGGCTTCCCACCCGCTCCAGAGAAAACACATTTAAATATACTTTCAAGTTATTTATTTTCTTAATTACACTTAGGGCTTATGATGAAATGTCAAGATTAATTGTATACAAATTACGTGACTGCACAGTGATCCAAAAGGTATTGCGAGCCCAGCTGGCTTTGTCTCAAACTATTATTCTCTATGGCAAATATGGGTCAACCATGGGCATTTTGCCATGCTACAAACCACCTTTGTTAAATAGACACATATAACTTTATGAAACACCTCAACAGATTTACTGCAAAGACTTAATTCAATTGGAAACGTTTACAACCCAAAAGTAATCTAATTTCATGTTTAGTGTTTTATACCTTGAGGATTCTAAATAATATATTTAGAGATATTTGTCTAAAAAGTCTTGGGGGGTGCACACTTGAGGTTGGTCATGTGAGTGCCTCCTCTTTTGGCTATTCCCAATAAGAGTGACAGATAGAGAGGGGAGATGGGGAGGATGGAGGAAAAAACACAAAGTGCTTGTGAAGCAATGACCAAAGACAGTTCAACGTTCAAGACTAGGTGACTATGACCCCAACTTTCTGTCCACGGTTACAAGAAGAAGGGTGAGCCTAGGGTCAAACTCAAGTGAAATATAATACAGACTAAGAAAAGGGGAACATTCATGAGCACATGAGTTTTATTTGGGTGGAGTTGTACTTGAAGGTGATCATACACCGTAATGAGTTACCCCATCAGACATTCCCTTTTAGGGCATATGGACATCATGGGGGAAGCTCCAGTTCTGGAGAACTAGGCCAAACCATATCTTGTATGTAATGTAGTACTATATATCCCCACAATGGTGCTGCAGGATAAATATATGGCCACCCGCATCTTCTCCAGGCAATATCAATGAAGTCAAGGGTCTTAGTTTATCACCAGGGTAGTTTCATTTGAGAAGGGGTTGTAGGATGTGATAAAACTTTAAATTCAAGCAACAAAATGTTCTTTCCATTAAAGGAAACTCTTAGGAAAGAACATATCCCCTAGAACCGCTTGCGATCATCTGCTAATGTCAGCGAGTCCATATTTGCCCCACAGCAAAGCATTACACTATGCACATTGAAAATCAAGTCTTTTGTAGCATCCCACCACTCTGGCCAATAGAGGGGAGTCCTGAGAACGGGATTTCCCTTTATTACATCCATATCCCCCAATAGGTAATATGTAAAGGTTTGTTTAATCCAGACAACCCCTTTAAAGCAAACCTAGGACAGTAATAATTTAATAACGTGTTTACTGTTTTATACCTTTAGGTCGTTGAATAAAGCATATTTAAAGAATTTTGTCTGAAAATGTCTTGAGGGGTGCACACTTGAGGGTGGTCATGTGGACGTTGTTGCCCCGTTCTTGATAGGAGATGGGGGAGGATGGAGAAAAAGCACAAAGTGCTTGTGCAAATTATTTTGCGGTTGGATGACCGGGTGACTAAAGACGGTTCTTCAAAGTTCAAGACTAGGTGACTATGACTCCAACTTTCTGTCCCCTGTTACAAGTAAAAGGGTAAGACTAGGGTCAAAGTCAAGTGAAATATAATACAGAATAAGAAAAGAGCAACATTCCTGAGCGCTCGTAAGCTTCATTGTGGTGGAGTTGTACTTGAAGGTGATCATACACCTTAAATGGGTTACCCCTTCAGGACAAACCCTTTTAGGGCATAGATATGGACATCATGGGGGAAGCTCCAGTTCTCCATAACTGGGCACAACCTTGTATTGCAGGCAATGTGTTACTATATTTCCCCAGCAATGGTGCTGCAGCAAGAATATGTGGCCATTGCAGCTTCTCCGAGCAATATCATTAAACTTTGAGGGTCTCATTTTATCACCAGAGTAGCTTTCATTTGAGGAGGAATTGTAAGATGTGATAATGATCTTCAATTAAAAGAACCTCTTAGCAGAGAACATTCCCCCCCGTAACCGCTCACGATCATCTGTTAGCGTCAGCAATTCCATATTTTTCCCACAACAAAACATTGCACTATGCCCATTGAAAGGCAACTCTTTTGTAGCATCCCACCACTCTGGCTAATAGATGGGAGCCCTGAGGGGGGTGGTTTCCCTTTATTACATCCATATGCCCCAATAAAGGATCTATAAAGGTTCTCTCTAAACCAGACAACCCCTTTAAGGAAAACCTACGTCAGTCATTTCTCTCGACTCTTGAGATCTTGTGGTCCGATAACTACTTCAGAGAGTCGAGCACTACGTACTGATACTGGAGCTTTGAGAGGCTTCTTATTCTGGGTATTTTTATTTCTTTTCTATGAAGCTAAGTCTTTCTTCATATTAATATATCAGCTGCATAAATATGCCCTTATTAGCCCTAAAAATATTTGAGCTATTTTTATTTTCCCTCTCCAGATTTCCTTTATCTGGAATAAATATATGTATTGTATTTTTTTTTGTTTTGTCATATAGAATAGAAAACCTAGTAATATACATTGCATCTTCTTCATTCCAGCCCCGGCTATAACTGCTGGTTCGGGGGAATTACAGAAAGATGACAAGCAAGACAGGGGGAGAGAAAAGATGCATCTTCCCATTGTGGCCTCAGGTCGTGTACGCAGCTCACATCTCAAATGAACCACTTCAGAAATGCCTCTAACATGTTTATGCCATTATATACCTTTCTTAGGAGATTTTCACCAGGTTATAGAGAAGTGCAATATTATGACATATTTGGGTCATGTTTCAATGCCCAAAGTTCATTCTGATCTTGGCTACAAAAAAACCCTCTTCTGATTTGCACACAAAAAGAAAACATAATGTAGCCCCTTTCTTAAAATAATGGCTTTTAACATTTCACCAGAGGATACAACTGCTGCAGAACTTCTTGAGACACCAGGCTCTTTGTTTAATGATATTGTTAGTATTCAGATCCATTCTCCATAGACCCACTGTTGTATTTAAAACAATGGCCGAATTAGTAATCATATAGCATTGGTGGCAAGGTCTTCACGCTTACTGGAATCTTTGGATATTCCTCCAGAGAATATTGCTGCTGCTGCAGAACTTCTTGGGACATCAGATGCTTTGATCAGTGACATTGTTAGTGTACAAACTTATCAGGCATGAATCCACTATTGTATGATACAAGGTCCAAATTATTATTGTCATAGCAGTGGTGGTATGATCTACATGCTGAGTGGGATCATTAGGAATTTGTAGATCAGGTGGACTTAAAGAAGGGTGAAGTTACTGGGAGGCAGCGTGGAGATAACTAGGGGGGTTAAAGGGACATCTGCCCGGAGTGCTGGGTGGTATAGGCGACGCCAAGAAGAAGCCGGCAGAGCTGGGAAACAACCAATCTTGCAAGAGGGTTCAGAACTAGATCTTTGCCCCATGTGATAGAGCTCCTAGCTACAGCTATGAATAGAAGATACCAGTCTTTTAAGTTTTTACTCGAGGATGGATATAAAAAAAATTGCTGCTTATCGTAGGAATTATAAAAAAGATGTGTTGCTGTCTTGCTGATTATTTTTTATCATCCAACTCCCAACCAAATTACTATTTCTGAGCAAATTAACTTTCCTTGAAGTTGTAGGCCTTTATCTGAAGATCGTAGAATGGATTGGAGGTCAATGGAGATCAGAGTATTTATAGTTTAACTCATTTTTAGTTGTGTTTTCTCCAGCTTTAGACTGTATGGCTACATGTGAGGCCTAGAACATGGGTGATTAGTGATTTAAGTCCGGTGTCTGACTAAGGATGTTTGGGCCCACCAGAAGAAAATTATTCTGAGGTCCCACCCTCCATCGATACATAACATGTGCATTATTGCATTATAAACTTTGCTGCTATCATTTCAGAGTATCTCTAGGTCTTGTGAGATGAACTGGCGAAAGCGTCATGGGTGACCAATGCTTATTGATGTGCGTGTAAAGCGAAGGCTAGCCTGTCTGATCCGACCCCACAGAAGAGCTTCTGTAGCGCAAATTGCTGAAAAAGTTACTGCTGGCTATGGTAGAAAGGTGTAAAAACACACAGTTCACCACAGCTTGCTGAGCTTAAAGGCTATGTAAACCATTAAAAGGTTTCCATTGCTCCATGGACCATGGAGCAATGGAAAAAGATGGCTTGGTCTGATGAATCACATTTTCTTTTACATCATGTGGAAGGCCAGTTGAGTGTGTGTCGCTTTCCTGGGGAAGAGATGGCACCAGGATGGCCTATGGGAAGAAGACAAGCCGGCAGAGGCAGCGTAATGCTCTCTGAGCAATGCTCTGCTGGGACACCTTGGGTCCTGGCATTCATGTGGATGTGACACGTACCACCTACCTAAACATTGTTGCAGACCAAGTCCATTCCCTAATGACAGTGGCCTTTTTCAGTTGGATAATGTGCCCTGCCACACTGCAAAAACTGTTTAGGAATGGTCTGAGGAACATGACAAAGAGTTTAAAGTTTTGACTTGGTCTCCAAATTCCCCAGATCTCAATCTGATCGATTAACTGTGGAATGTGTTGGAGAAGCAAGTCTGATCCATGGAGGCCGCACCTCACAACTTATAGGACTTAGAGGATGTGCTGCTAACATCTTCGTGCCAAATACCACAGGACATCTTCAGAGGTATTGTGGAGTCCATGCCTCAATGGGTCAGAGCCATTGGCATGAGGAATACCTACACAATAATAGGCAAGTGATTTTAATGTTATGGCTGAATAGTCATCAATAAGGTCTAAAAGTTTATTTGTGTGTCAACCCATGAGAAATAGACATCTGAGGCGGGTCAGCTCCAGTCAGCTTTGAATGTGGTAATCTTCTACTTTGTCTTTGCTGTCAGGTTTTATTAGGGCTCATTATTGTGTCAGACCTACGGTCCACTGTAGCATCCATAGCCACGGACCGTTGGGATTACTTACCACCCGACGGCCGTAGCCATGGATCTGTGAGCGCTGGCCCGCGTCTCCTCCCCAGGAGACAACAGCGCTCACTTCCGCTCCGTTCTGCTGTGTCCCTTATGGTGCCCGTGCATGCTCGTGCCCGTCCTTAAAGGGCTAGCGCGCGCACAAGAAAATAATCATCAATTAACTCATGATCACTCTGGACTATAAAAGGGGCTCTGCCTGAGCGTTGTTGTGTTTACCCGTGTTAGTTTTGCAAATGGTCCCTTAGTGTTATCCTGTTCCCAGTATTCCCGTACCTGCTACCTGTATCCTGTATCCTGTGCTACCATTGATCCAGTGCCTTAGAAAGTTGGAGTCGTGTTGTGCCATCGGTCACGCCTGCTGTGTTACACCACGCCTGGTGTCTGCTGCCAAGGTCCAATCTGAGCCTAGCCGTTACTACTGTCTGAACTGCTACAGGTACCCTTGTGCTTGGACTATATAGACATCGACTTGGTACACTGTTTGGCCAGCTGCTATCCCGCTATGGCGGTACGGCCCAGTGGGTCCACATACCCACAGATCGTGACATCCAATGGATGATACTTTGACACTCTGGTTGACCAGTCCAGCCCAGCTCAGGATACATAATGCAGCTTTCAAGAATTTTGAATACTGTGACTTTCTTTTACTCCCCATAGAATTTTATGGTAATATGTGTGACTGTCACACTTGTATGCTACTTTCATTGACCTTAAGGATGTGAGATTGTCATGCAATAGTATTAGATTATATATAAATTGCAGTCAGCTGAAATATTTGATGACTGTAGTGTTCAGAAAGAATTTAGTCACACATTGTGAAAATCTATGATAATCTATGGTAGCGAGTGAGTAAAGACTCCTATGTATCATTGAGTGGAAGAAGTCGTCTACCCGTAGCCTTAAAGAGGCTCTGTCACCAGATTTTGCAACCCCTATCTCCTATTGCAGCAGATCGGCGCTGCAATGTAGATTACAGTAACGTTTTTATTTTTAAAAAACGAGCATTTTTGGCCAAGTTATGACCATTTTTGTATTTATGCAAATGTGGCTTGCTAAAGTCCAACTGGGCGTGTTTAAAGTAAAAGTCCAACTGGGCGTGTATTATGTGCGTACATCGGGGCGTGTTTACTACTTTTACTAGCTGGGCGTTGTGTATAGAAGTATCATCCACTTCTCTTCAGAACGCCCAGCTTCTGGCAGTGCAGACAGCGTGTTCTCGAGAGATCACGCTGTGACGTCACTCACTTCCTGCCCCAGGTCCTGCATCGTGTCGGACGAGCGAGGACACATCGGCACCAGAGGCTACAGTTGATTCTGCAGCAGCATCGGCGTTTGCAGGTAAGTCGATGTAGCTACTTACCTGCAAACGCTGATGCTGCTGCAGAATCAACTGTAGCCTCTGGTGCCGATGTGGCCGACACGATGCAGCACCTGGGGCAGGAAGTGAGTGACGCTGTGTGTCTGCACTGCCAGAAGCTGGGTGTTAACGAACAGAAGTGGATGATGCTCATTCGTCAGCATCATACACTCCCATTCCTAACGCCCAGCTAGTAAAAGTAGTAAAAACGCCCCGATGTATGCACATAATACACGCCCAGTTGTACTTTTACTTTAAACACACCCAGTTGTACTTTTACTTTTAAACACACCCACTTGGACTTTTGCAAGCCTCATTTACATAAATACAAAAATGGTCATAACTTGGCCAAAAATGCTCGTTTTTTAAAAATAAAAACGTTACTGTAATCTACATTGCAGCGCCGATCTGCTGCAATAGCAGATAGGGGTTGCAAAATCTGGTGACAGAGCCTCTTTAAGTTGGCCATAGACACACAGATAATTTGGAACAATTGTTCTGACCATAACAAAAATGTCTGCATTTGGCAATGGAAAAGTAATTTATTTTATACCTAACATAATATTGTCAATATAACAACCTTGGATGACTTTTTTGCTATATTTATAAAAACAGACTTTTAGGACAGAAATTTAGTTTAAGGCGTTTTTCAATGTTACGTAAATCAAATTGAATTATTCTATAAAGAAAAATGTGTATTTTAATGTCTCACCATTTTCAAGATCTCTGCTAGCTGTCAGCGAATTAAAGCATTCCAGTCTATATCTAGAGGCTAAAAAACCCTAGAGACCTAATACTACTCACAGCCGAGGGTTTGTTTGAATTGTAAGCCTTAGTTAAAGTGTAAATAAACTTATAAAAAACGTTTTAAAAGTTATAGTGACATTTCAGAAGTTTTGATCAATGGAGGTCCGAGCACTGAGATCCCCACCGATCGTTAAAATCGTTCCGATCGTCCTTCCTCTGCTTTCCTTGGAGTGGTGTACACCCCAATAGAAAGTCTATGAGTCTATGTGCGGTTTTCCAAGGAAAGCTGATCAGAAATGTAGCAGCACAGAGCTCACCCGAGCGCGTCTGATGCTTCATTTTAACGATCAGTGGGGGTCTCAATGCTCGAACTCCCACTAATCAAAACTTCTGACATGTCCCTAAAACATGTCAAAAGTTTTTTTTATAAATGTAGGTACCCCCCTTTCCTCAGACAGTGCATTATTACTAACAGGGGAGGAGAACCGTCCAGAGGGTTGCAAAGCCCTTCTCCCATACAAACAATGGTAAAAGGGAAATGGACAAACATTTAGCCCTCCTGTCCTAGAATGGTAATATGTAAAGGTGTGAACAGATGTGGGGCCCTATTTTATTTTTTGCTATGGGTCCCAACTCTTCTATTTAAATCCCTATTTGGTAGTAGTATTTTTGTCCAGTTAAATTACCATCTTTTTTCTTAGCCGATGGTCAGAATTTACCAAAAAGAAATGTTCAATAGCAGAAATCTCTCCTTTTTGTTAGGTTCTCCTGGATTATTTGAGTGCAGTTGTGCTATACATATCTATTTACACTGCTTTCTAAAGTTGTTTTGCTCCACGACCTCCCATCTACGGTGCCAGTTACTTAAATAAAACGTTTTTTATTACAGTTATTTTTAATGAAGTGGCTTATAAAAATAGCACGTTTTAAAGCCCAGCAATTTACCTCTTGAAATGTTCTCTAGTAGGTTATTAATGCCTCAAAATAAAAGAAACCAGAAGTGAGGAAAATTAACCTCCTACAGTTAAATTCTATGTGGAAACATAAAGCAGCAGAGCTGGGTTTGTCATTTGACGTAACTCACTATGATATTACCATGCATTAAATGTGTTTTTTGACAGGATATTAGCTAAACCTACTACAGTATCTCAAATCTAAAAACCAAAAACAGCACATTCAGGCACGGTTCACAAATTACAATGCATATGGGCCAAAAGGTATTATAACTTTTCGAAAATATGCAGAAAGATTGTTTTTTGGTGTAAGTTTGACAGCTTTGAAGAGGATCTGTCATCAAACTAAGGGCAGCGGTTTATGGAGACAGGTCCAATGCGCTATTACCCTAAACGGCACCAAAAAATATTGTGTCATTTGACTAATAGAGCCTAACAGCAGAGTTATGATTCCGCTGTATTCATGAAGTGAGCGCCACCCTGCCCCCGCTCCTCTCACCTGAGACCGACGTACCGCAGCATATCTGCATGTATACACGGTAGCCCGTCAGTCACTGGTGAGGGGTGGAGTGTAGGGAACGCTCCCCTTCTGAATACAGCAGACTCAGAACTATATTATTAGACTTTATTAGCCAAATGGCACATTATTCTTTTGTACCATTTGGGTTTATAGTAGATTGGACTTGTTCTCAAACTATGCTGCCCTTAAATGGGTTTTCGGAGGTCTCAAGAGAATTGACTGAAAGGAGGAAATCACATAAAATAACAAAATAACTTATGATAAACCCGCTGCCACTCCAGTGGTGCCACTCCGGTGGTCCCCGCCACTTTTTGTTTACCTTGCTGTTGCAATGATGCATGTGACTGCTGCAGCCAATCTTTAGCCTCAGCGTTGTACGGTACTAGACCGCTTAGGCCAGTGAATGACGGCAGCGGTCAGGCAGAGGTCGGCACAAAGGGGTGTTACATACAGACACGTCATCAGTCAGCAAGGTAAACAAAGAGCGGTAGAGACCAATAGGGTGGCGGTGTTGGAATGGCAGCGGGTTTATTTGGTTATTTTGTTATTTTATGCCATTTCCTCCATTCAGTCCATTTTCTTGGGACCTCGAAACCCCTTTAAACAGGTCAGCGTAGTAGGATGAGAGATCCACTTTAAGTCTGGATACCACAAAAATTGATATGCTATGGTCTGTTATTGGTTTACATTAGAAGTCAATAGGCATATGGATCTAAATGCATGCCACACATTTGCACAGTATACATTTAGATCCCTCCAAAAATGGAAGCGCATTCCTAAAGTAAATATATTTGCATCTTTTTTTTCTGCAGTATTTTATATATATATATATATATATATATATACACACAGTACCCATTTCAACTTTTATCATCTGCATCAAAACACAATAACAAAACTAAAATTTCATGCAATTCAGAGACATGTGATTGCAGAATAATTTATGATAAATTTTACAAGAGAAATTCTTTGCACCAAAATCTTGTAAATTAATCTTTCCTTTAGATTTTTTTTTTTTAATAATTTTCTGGGATCTAATGATATGAAGGTCAGAAGGTGTTATTTAATTTGATTTAATTTTGAAATAAATATGTAAGATTATAAATAGTCATTTTCACGTGCAGCTTCCTCTTTGATAACCTCAGGGGGGCCGGGATTAGCGTCACCATAATGTCCGATTATTGTGAGACTTTCAAAGGTTATCAATGGAGTGAAACATAATCTGTTCCCCTGACAGCTTCAGATAGGGGACCACATCATCTTCTACGGCTAGGCCCATGGACAATCAAAAGGTTAGTTTAACTCCATAAACCCCAATTCCATAAACCACTGGTCATAGATTAAAAATATTCTTATTGAACCTTAGGATTTAAGGCTTTAAAGAGCTTGGAAATTTTTGATTGAAAAGAGAAATCCATCATAGACTCCTAATGACTTCCTGTGATCACTTCAGTGTATGTAGCTACAAGTATCCAAATGGTAGTCACCTAGACAGGAAGTAAAGGGACTGCTAGGCAACCACTACTAATACAAGCTATAGAATACAGCGGAAGAAGAGTAGAAGAGAACTAAACGTAGATTCTGTGAAGTTATAAAATACTAGTTACATTTTATTTGTGCAGTTACTTTAATGGAGTTAGGCCCTACTTGTTCTTATATGTGTATATATCAGCTGTAACTGGTTAGATAGTCCACCTTCACAACTACACAATTTTTTTTTATTGATCCAATGCATCTAAAAAAAAAAAGAAAAAAAAAAAAAGCAACTTTGCATATAGTCTTAAACCCCTGTAAAATTTAATATTTGGATTATTATAAAGGGTAACTAAACTTTTAAAAATCTTTTGACATGTCATAGTAACATGTCAGAAGCTTTGATCGATGGGAGTCCGAGCACTGGGACCCCCAGCGATCACTAAAATGAAGCGGTAGAAAAGCTTGCGTGAGCGCTGTACTGCTTAGTTTCTTATCGGCTTTCCTCGAAAAGTCGAGCGAGCGGTGTACGGGCTCATTAACTTTCTATTGAGCCGGTACACCGCTCCGAGGAAAGTCGAGAAAAGCCGATCAGACATAAAGCGGCACAGCGCTCACCCGAGCACTTCTTACACTTCGTTTTTGCGATCGGTGGAGATCTCAGTGGTCAGAGCCCCACCGATCAAAACTTCTGACAAGTCGCTATGACATATCAAAAGTTTTTTAAAAGTTCAGTTACCCTTTAAGGGCCTGTTTACATCAGCGTTGGCTTTCCGTTCCGAGGTTCCGCATCGGAAAGTCAAACTGAAACCACAGCTTCCCTTTCCGTCACCATTGATATCAATGGTGACGGAAACATTGCTAATGGTTTCCGTTCGTCACCATTCCGGCAGGTTTTAGTTTTAATGACGGAATCAATAGCGCAGTCGACTGCGCTATTGATTTAGTCTGAAAAACGGAAACCTGCCGGAATGGTGACGAACGGAAACCATATAACAGTATTGAAATTTAAAATAATCCATGTTTATTTTTTGTATATATCTTAGCGCTGCAGAGTGTTGCTTCATCTTTGTGTTTATTTGTCTTTGCATTGCAGTAACAGCATATTAGCCCATTTATTTAGCTGTGTTGGAATATGCTAACTAACTTGCCTCTCCATGGTAACAGACTACAAACAGACCCTGTGTAGTCTGATCCTGTGGTCATACTTCTTTCCACCTGTCCCCTGCTTCATCCTAATATACATTTGCTACCATGGAGATGCATTAACCAACCTCTATTAACCCAGACTTCCCTAAGGGTATGTTCACACGCATTAAGCCTGAAAAAACGGCTCCATTACGCCTACAAACATCTGCACATTGCCTGCAATGGGTTTTACGATGTTCTGTTCCCACGAGTCTTTATTTTACGCGTCGCTATCAAAATACGGAGCGTAAAATGACGGCTCGTCAAAAGAAGTGCAGGACACTTCTTGGGACGTTTTTGGTGCCATTTTTCATAGACTCTATTGAAAACAGCTCCAAAAACGGCCGTAAAAAAATGCAGCGAAAACGCTGCGAAAAAAGCGAGTTGCTCAAAAAACATCTGAAAATCAGGAGCTGTTTTCCCTTGAAAACAGCTCTGTATTTTCAGACGTTTTTTGATAAGCGTGTGCACATACCCTAACAGGGTATTTCAAAATGGATTTTCTAAGCCGGACAACCCTTTGTGTGTGCACAGACATTTATTTATGGTAATGATCCCATGGAAATACTAGCATAAGTCAATATGAAATTAATATATAAATTGCCCTGCATGAGAAATTCTTAATTGTTTGCTCTTACAATATCCAATGGAAACAGTAACCATTATCGACCAAGACTTTTTTTTTTTTTCATAGAAGGAATATGCTAATCAACTGTCCTATTGGCTGAATTATTGGTGTATCTGCGCCCAAATTTACTTTATTTAAACAATTTTCCTTTTTTAAAATCTGATAAAAAATGTATAGTTCATTTTTTTCTTTTGTTTTCTTTGTGTTTAGTTTTTTTTCCACCTGGGGACATATGTGCAGTATTTTAAAGCCATGACTGTTCTGCAGTCGCCTGAGTTGCATGTGACTTAACCACAGACACAGGTCTCTTGTATCCGCGCAATGTCATTTGTAACATAAAAATAGCCCCCTTCATTATTAGCACGCCACTTTAACACGCAGGTTATGTTCTTCCTTTTCTTCCAGTAAGGGCAGCTTTCGCATCAGAAGAATTCTTGGCAAATTAATGCGCTACCTCTTGGGCTAATTAAATTAGAAAGGATCCTAAATACAGAGCGTCTTTTGTGGTGGACACAATGTTTGGCTTCATGCATCTTGCTCGGAGAGGAATTTCTGCCATTTAAAGCCCTCTTGCCTCTAGCCGAGGTCTAGCCGCCTCTAACACAGTCAAGTTTCTAATTTGCCTCAATAAGAAAGAATTATTAACTGATAAGGAGGGGGTGTTGGGCAGCGAAGGCTTCGGGCCAGGCTGTGTGTAGAAGGGTGAGCGACTCAGCAGCACCTGAAGCACATGCAGTTTTTATTAATTCCTGCCTAAAACAAGGCATTCAGGAGTAAAATTTGCTGTTCAAATGACAAAAACAATTAAAATTACTTTTTTTTTTTGCTTTTTTTCCGAGGAGATTGCTTGCACTATTTTACAGATAACTGCATGGAAGGAGTCAGAGTTTCTTGTTAACATCTGTTCTATGTAATTTTTACATCTTTTTTTAATGTGTATTTCTAAGTGCAGGCAGTAGGTACTATCACTAATGTCATGAATATTTCACAGACTGTAAAAACAGGGCTGCTTGTGAGATTACGCTCATTTGTCAGTGAGTTACTCGATTGTTTTAGAATAGAGGAACGGTTACTTTTTTTTTTTGTGCACAATCTGCCTTCTTAGGCCGGGTTCCCACGTAGCGTAAACGCTGTGGAAATTCCGCAGCATTTACAGTAGCAGTAAAGTGGATGAGATTTCAATTTCAATTTCAATTTGGATGAGAGTGTCAATTTAGGCTGCATTTTTGTTTATTTTTCATTGCGGGTTTGCAAAACCGGCAACAGAAAAAGCAGTGTTGCGACTTTTGCGGTGTATTCGTTGCGATTATGCCGCAACAATCGCAACTTCGGAAAAATAAAAAAAATCATACTTACCCAAAACGCCCTCCATCGTCCTGCTGTCCGGCCTCCTGGGATGACGTTGCATCCCATGTGGCCTGTGATCGGCTTCAGCGGTCACATGGGCTGCAGCGTCATCCAGGTAGGCCGGTTTGGACTGCAATGGAGGGACGCGTCGCCATAACAACAGCCTACGTAAGTATGAAAGGTTTTACCGCTGATTTCCGCAGTGGAAATTCCGTCCGAAAAAACGCACGCCAATGTGGTGCGGTTTTCGGACGGAATATGCAGGTTCCAGGTTAGATACGCTGCGTGGTTTTTACGCAACACATCCGTCCCATGGGAACCTGGCCTTAGGTCTCCTGCACAGTACCGTATTAGGGCTCAACACAAACTCCAAATCGTATGGAGCCGTCTCATCAATACAACTCCATGGGGCCCTACTGTACCTCTGTATTCCTCCGATTTCAAAGAGAGGAATACAAAGGAATTTTTCTTTAGAATTCATACAGAAACCAATGGAGAAATTAATTATGGTAAGTTCCATTGGAACTGCTTGTATGGAGGTATGCATTTGCCAACTCTTCCGAAAAGTCCAGGAGACTCAAAGACAGAGGGAAGATCCCAGATGAGAAGACAAACCTCAAGAATGCCAAATATAAACTCAACTCTCCCCGTTCCTGCTCTCCTCTTCACTCCTAATTCATTCAAGCTGGGGGCGTGTCCTAAATAAATGGGCAGGGCATGAGGACAAAAATAGTAACCTCCTTTATGGAATAAAGCGGCACATGGAGTGCCTAACGTTGATTCCATTTTATTTAAAAACAGCAAAAAAAACAAAGCTACGTATTTAATAGAAAAGATACATTTTTATTTTCAAGCTTTTACTATGATATGCTTATTAATGACATTTTAATGCAAGACACTCCTCTGTACAGGGCTGTGTCACCGAGGGTCCTTCGGGATAGCTGGGCGATACATTGCAGTATGGGAAGGCTTGCAGCCTGAAGTTGATGGGTTGGACGGTGATGAAAGAGTTCTTGGCAGATGCAGTCTGTGCTCCAGTAGTGCCTTACGCCTCGTGCTCCGGCAGGGCCTCAATCTTACGCCACCCTAACTAGCACTGGAAAGTTGGATTTTACAGCAGCCACAGGTGCTCTGAGGTGTCCAGTCACGCTCCTGCTCCTATGCAGGAACAAGCCACGTCACTCAGCCATAGTTTTCAACTTCAGCTGCCGACCTCTTCCATAGAGGCAGCCCCTGCAACTGCTATAGAGCCAAAATAGAAGGGGAGCACCATCATTGGTTAATCTTTCGGAAACAAGGAGGGAGAGTCAACTAGATGGTGACGATGGGAAGGGAGTAGGGGCTAGCAAGCAGCGGTCCCTTCATGCTATTGATGGGGCATTGAGTTGGTGTCCACAACCAGAACTAAAAATGGGGCCCAATTTTGATTTTCGCTAAGGTACTGACTCTACTCTCTGTTCACCTCTGTTTCCATGTATGTCCTTTTACTAAGCATTGTCCCAATGGTGATAAATATTGAATTGCTGGTTGGACTGGAGCAAATTGTCCACATAGGTCAGCATAGCTCTTGCTCATCATCTCTGGCATGTTATGTCTACATAAGGCTGAGTCTGTATATAAGTGCGTGTGTTCATGTAATAGGGAGGTAGTGCGTTTCTGTGCTAATTTTATGTACCCTTCAAGTCGTTAAAGTTGTATAAGGCTATTAAGGATCATGAGTCTGATGCAGGACTGCTAGACAGGATTATAACAGAGGAAGTTTAGTAACTACGGAAGATAATGGCTGGTGTAGCTGATAATTTGTGTATGAACCCGACCAAGTGTAAAATGTCTTACATGAATAATACCAGAGAGACAGTGGAACAAATAATTATTTGGGGATTAAAATGACAATTAATATAAAGCTTATCCAATGGGGCCTGTAGAGGTCTGCACTATAACACAGTAAGGGCGTCATAAAGTTTATGATGTGAAGTTAAAATTTAAGATCCTACTTTCTAGAAGGGGAAGAAGTCTGGAGTAGGTCTCGTAACAGTTTTCTTGGATTTATAACCTCCAAAATAGGTTCAAATATTTTAAAAAAAATATATATATATATTTTGAGTATTTTTTTTTAAATAAAAAATATGTTTAAAATGATAGTTTTTGTAATAATTTGAACAGTTAAAAGAGGTGTATCTTTCCATGTGCCCTATTAGGACATATTGATGGCATTAAAGGGAAAACCCTAATCAGGATCCCCCTCTATAAGACAAAGGGAAGAGTCACTCACGAAGAGGGGTTCTTGTCCTGGTGTACCCTACCTGTCCATGTATTACGCAGACAGCCATTAATTTGATTGGTTGTAACGTTGTACTACATTTCCCCTGCAGTGGGGGTAAATTTATAATTAGCTGAATCTCCCCTCCCCCACCCCGAAATAACACCTAATCGTCAGGAGTTTCAGAAGCTGGACCCTCTGCAATTATGATCGCTGTGATGACTTCCATTTAAAAAGGGGTTGTATTAGTGAAAAAATTCCTTCAATATTATACATTTTTATTTGTATTCGAATATATTTTAATAAAAATTTTAATTTAATTTTTATCATTTCTTTTTATTTTATTTATTTCAAAAGTGGTCTAAAAATATGGGATTCATCAAGAATGTTGCAGGCACCCTCCGTATAAATGTCTCTGATACTACACATATTTATAAAGCAGGTAGATATTGTGCACCAGATATTGTGCGCACTATTTATTTTCATAAACAGCACCACCCTTGTCTATGAGCGGTGTCTGGTATGGCAGTATTTACTTATATAGTGCTAAACTGCAGTACCAGACACAACCAATGGACAAGAGTGGCGCTGTTTCTAGCGAAATAGTCAACCTTTTCTTCTCATACATCACCTATAACCTCAAATTTACCATTATTCACCCCGATCCAGTGCCTGACTCCTGCTTGCGGACACCGGCTGTCTGCGCACAGCCGTATGTCATGTTTGGACTTCATGACAACTGGCCAGCACTGATGACGTCACGGTGAGGGCAACTTTAAAAGAGGAGATCCACCTGGATATTCTTGCCAATGAATAAGGTATAGTACATTCTGTCTAAATTAACCTGTATTTTGACTTTGACTCTGACCCCTGCCTTGCTTCGGGACTTCACCTTTGTCTGCTCCTTCGGATTCGTTGACTGGAATTTGTAGGTCAGCCTCCTAGTTTCGACCCCTGGCCCTTCTTCTGCTACCGGCTTTGACTTCTCTGGTTAATTGCATCCTGACCATTCTCCCCTAGCTTTACTTTGACCTTGATCTTCTATAGCTCCAATAGTCCTACAACACACCCATGGCAATTTAGCTCCGGGGACCACTACCTGGGAATCCAAACGAGGAAGATCACAACCCCTTGCGTGTGTTCTAGGGTAAAGAATGGGGATATTACTTAGACTCCGCACCACAGTTTATCCAGCCACAACCAATTGCGGTTCAGGATCCTCCATCTAGAGAGAACCTTAATATCTACATTATGAGACGCAGTTCATTCACGCAGTCCTGAAAAAGAAGCATTTTAGTGTTCATATTAAGGCCGGGTTCACACAGAGTTTTTTTGCAGGCGGAAATTCTGCCTCAAAATTCCGTTTGGAAGTTTGAGGCAGATTTTTCTCTGCCTGCACGCCGATCTTCGCAACGTTTTTCGCAGCGTTTTTCGCGAAATACGCTTTCTCTGCCTCCCATTAATGTCAATGGGAGGTCAGAAGCGTAAACACGCGAAGATAGGGCATGTCCCTTCCTTCTCCCGCGAGACGGTTTTACCGCTCGCGGGAAAAAGACGCCTCCGCCTCCCATTAAAATCAATGGGAGGCATTTTCGGCCCATTTGTGACGAGTTTTGCTGCGCGGTTTCCGCGTCAGAAAACTCAGTGTGAACCCAAGCCTTAAAGCAGCAAAACTAGGAGCCCCACAGTTTTACTACAAAGATCACTAAAGTGTATTATGACCATGTCAAACTTACCTTAGGCTAGACTCACACATGTTGTTTTTTATGCAATATATGGCGCCGTTTTTTTTTTGCCCAAAACCTGTTGTGGATCCTAAAACTGCTCAAAAACAGCAGGTGTGAATCAAGCTTTATTTATAGTTACAACCCCTCAGGCCCACTCTTCGACTGCCGTGTTTATGTAAGTGCCAGGTTCTATTGTGCTCCGAGCATTATGTATATGAACCAGAAAGCTCAGGATGAGCAGTGCTATTGGTCATATGTAAACGAGAAAGTGTTAGGAGTTGTTCTTCGCTGCAAGGCATTATAGCAAGACAGATACAAGGAGAATTGTAATGGTAGCATGATTATTTTGATGAGAAAAACACACATACATCTTCAATAAGCAATGCTGCGTATGTGACTGGGGCTGGGGCTTTCCTTCAACGATGGCAAAGATATAGTCTACTGCCCCGGCACTGTAAGTAAACACCCTGGCCAAGTCAGGGTGGCTTCTTCTGGCACCCTGGAATCCAGCACCTGGAGCACATGCCACATCAGTCCTCATAATAAGGGCGTAGCTAGGGGCGGCTGGTGGGACATGTTCCCTGGTTGCTGGTAGGGGGCGCCCACAAGCAAGACTGTCTTGGCCAGAGTACATAGATACACGACCAGGACAGCAAATTTGCTCCAGGTAATGGAAAGCCTAACTAGGGCTCTGTATTTTGGGTCTAGTTAGGTTTTGGAGCCTAATCTCATTACTAGGGTTTTCCCCTGGTACAAAATGAAAAAAAAATTTTTTTATTATTTTTGTTATTTAAAAATAAATTTAAAAATAAAAAAAATGACTGATCATTTTACTGTTCTGAAGTATGACAGTTACAGAATGAGATGACCATAATGCAATTAACAGAATATTCCGGCAGGTTTTGTGTAATACACTTTCTTCGTGGTTGCCTGCAGTGGTATCAGCAGCACACAGCCCCGGCAGGTAATATATGTGTAATATATCCTGTGTTTTTATTTCCTGCCGTTTATGCCATGTGTTTCCTATAGGTATGGTGTTAAACAAATGTGTTCATCTCCAAGTTTTAAGACAGGACTTGTGAAAACTGTCCAAAGATAGAAGAAAGAAAGAACGTCTTACAGTTAAGGAGGCGAAATGTCAAGCAAGATTAAGGTTTATCACTGCAGAGCATTTATTATAGTTTAAAAATACAATAGCTGAATACAACCAGATATCTTCACAAGTAGGAAATTGAGTGTTCAAGATAGAAGTTACTAATAGACCAAGGATACAATACAACTTCTCTGGCTTTCATTTATTCTGGAGTGAACATCAATGACTCTGGGTCTGATACAGTCTGGGGGAAATGCTTTTAAAGAGCTGTCCCTTGAAAGGAAAGTTCCCCTATAAAAAAAAAAAACTGTTTTCCATTATATATGCAATACATATGATGTACATAAAAAGTTGAGTAGCTTTAAATTAATGTACATACATTTAATTAATTATCTAGTACTGATCCTGAGTAATAACCTATCTTAAACTCCAGAGCTGCACTCACTATTCTGCTAGTGAAGTCAATGTGCACATACATTATATTACTTATCCTGTACTGGTCTTGAGTTAAAGTCTGTATTATACTCCAGAGCTGCACTTACTATTCTGCTGGTGGAGTCACTGTGTACATACATTACATAACATTACTTATCCTGTACTGATCCTGAGTTACATCCTGTATTATACTCCAGAGCTGCACTCACTATTCTGCTGGTGGAGTTACTGTGTACATACCTTACATTACTTATCCTGTACTTATCCTGAGTTACAGCCTGTATTATACTCCAGAACTACATTTACAATTCTGCTAGTGGAGTCACGATGTACATACATTACATTACTTTTCTCCTGCTGATACTGAGATGCAGCCTGTATTATATCCAGAGCTGCATTAACAATTCTGCTGGTAACGGTCAATCAAGGTTGTTGTCAGACATACCCCTAACGACTTAGCTGAGCTTCTACAATGCAGTGGGAGAGTTCATACACTAGATAACTGTAAATGCCTTGTGTAAAAACGATAGTGCAAATTATCAGAGATAGTTCTATGTGGACCATGAGCCAGCTATCCAGCTATGATTGCTGAGATTTCAGCCCTGAGGCTTGCAGAATCATGAATGCAGCTCTGGACTACACTCAACTTTTTATGCAGATGTATTTTATATATATATATATATATATATATATATATATATATATATATATATATATATGTATTTGTATATGCTATAAAATAATGCTCAAAAAGGGACGTATGCTATAAATGTGATTTTGCTTATTTAACCACTGCCTTCAAAATTAAAACTTTTTTCCGCTTTAAATAGTTTTAGCCTGTTACTATGGTCTGATATTAGGTTTTCTTCTGAAGACACTAACAACCTAATGTCTATTAGACCTGGAATATGCTAGATTCATTCTGCCTGAACCTTTTGTTTCCTTGAGAGATAAGGGACACCTAAGGCTACACAAATCTGCATCCATGTGCGGTGCGTGGTTTTCACGCACCCATTGACTTTAATAGGTGCGTAGGTGCGTGAAAACGCACCAATATAGGACATGCAGTGAGTTTCACGCAACGGAATCTCGGTGCGTGAAAACTCTTGCATGTGTGAACGGCCCCATTGAAATAAATGGGTCTGTGTGCTGCGCGTGATTTCCATGCCCAGCACACGAACGTTATTTACGTCAGTCTGAATGAGCCCTAAGACTGTATGGTAGCCAGTTATCCCCTCCTTTGAGACAAATATGTGTACTAATGGGGGATGAATAACTGCCAACCAGTAGTCCTATGGCTATAGCCATTTGTCAGTATAAGAGACATCTGAGTACTAGGTTATTAGGGTTAAAAAAAAAATATTGGAATTGGACAGATTTTAAGGTAGATCAAAAGTATAGCAAGTAGCCCACTCAATCTGTTCGATAATGTGTAAAACAAAGTTTAAAAAAGGGCCCTAATGCTTCCCATGCCGTTCAGTATCATCTTTACCTGATTTTTGTTGCTAATAATACAGTGCAAAGATATACAAGCCAAACGATAAGAAGGAAAACAGTCAACATGAAAATATCCCCAGAATTAAAAAAAAAAAGTTATAAAATAAAAATAAAAAAAGATTTACAATTCTTTTAAAAATAACATTAAGAATTTTTTTTGTAGCGTTTAGCAAAAAAAAATAAAAAATAAGAAAAAACTATTCTATAGCTCTCTGAACATTTTGTATTATTTTTTAAACTTTTGACCAATTAATATTTTTTAAAAGGAAATTCTATTCGAAATTTTGTAGAATTTTACCAAACACTTGTCACAAAAAAAAAATAAAAAATTGTTTATGAATTTTGCCTGAAATATTCACAGTTGGTCAATTCTGGCAAAGTTTCCCATCAGCTGTGTATGTTGCAGAGACTCTGCCCTCCCATCGATCTTGAAATAGTCCTTTTAATGAAGGCAGTTGTGGCTCATGGTTGTCTGGTGACATAGCCGCATTCCAGACACACCGAATAATGAAACGGCATAGCTGACATAAATAATCTTCTGTAGATACAAAACTGAATCGCTCAATGAAAGCAGCAACAGTTATCAATAAGTAATGGTATAGAGCTGTGTACTGATACCTTGGCTTAAAGAGGCTCTGTCACCAGATTTTGCAGCCCCTATCTCCTATTGCAGCAGATCGGCGCTGCAATGTAGATTACAGTAACGTTTTTATTTTTAAAAAACGAGCATTTTTGGCCAAGTTATGACCATTTTTGTATTTATGCAAATGAGGCTTGCAAAAGTCCAAGTGGGTGTGTTTAAAAGTAAAAGTCCAAGTGGGCGTGTATTATGTGCGTACATCGGGGCGTGTTTACTTCTTTTACTAGCTGGGCGTTCTGATGAGAAGTATCATCCACTTCTCTTCAGAACGCCCAGCTTCTGGCAGATCACGCTGTGACGTCACTCACAGGTCCTGCATCGTGTCGGACGAACGAGGACACATCGGCACCAGAGGCTACAGTTGATTCTGCAGCAGCATCAGCGTTTGCAGGTAAGTAGCTATATCGACTTACCTGCTAACGCCGATGATCGTCGATCATTATGGGTACATATCTGCCTGTGTAAACCATCCTTTAGTTTTGTTATCTTCAATCCCATGTGTCCCAAAGGTCTCTGTGGGAAACCATGTCAACTTGCTAAAGATGAAGCAATATGCTCAGGAAAAAATATTCATTGAGTAGTCCTGATTCTGACCAGCCCCACTACAAAAACGTAACTTGAAGCTTCTGGACCCCAATGAAAAATCTCTGACAGGGCCCCCATCTACCATGCGCCATTTATACTACTGGTGTCTTCTTATGTGGCAGAGGGGCTATTGAGACCCCCTCAGGAACAAGGGCCTGGGTGGGACTCGGAATGAGGCCTTACCAACTAACCTAACCAAAATGGTTATGGGAGAAGGTTACTGTATGTCCTAAATAGCCACTAGTTTAAATGTGTATTATGGTTAAACTATTTTCCAATATACTTTATGTATCAGTTCCGCATAATTTTCAAAATCTCTGCTTGGAGTCATTCAGCAGGAACCTTTGTTGTCACTTCCAGTGGCTCAAAATCTGTTCTGATCGTATGATGGACACACAGGTGCGCGGCTCGTTACAAGACACAGCTCTGATAACTGTACAGTAACGAGCCATGCACCGGTGTGACCATCACATGACCAGGACAGTTTTTTAGCCACTGGAAATAAACAATGAATTACAGCAAGCAGAGATTTTGAAAAGCGTAAGGAATTGATACAGAACGTATATCAGAAAATTGCATACGTTTCCATTATACAAAGAATAAACTTTATTTGCTACAACTGGAATAGCCCTTGAAGGACTTCTTTCAAATGTCCCTATTTATGATGTCTGTGGCTCGTGACTACCAAAGATTGTTCATCATCTGGCTTCACAAATGCACATAACAAAAAAAGACAAGACAGCAGAAAATACACTTCATCCTATATTATAAAATATAGATTGTTTTATTGCTCTCCCTAAATTATGGGTTAATATAAAGCAGTGAAGCCAATTACGGATGTGTATGAATACATTTTATGTGTCTAGAATTTATGGCGTTGTAACATGTGTCACTTGAAAATGACGAGGACAAACTAATGAAGAAGTCAAACTCTTATAAATATATGTTTTGTTTGTTTTTTTTGCTGACCCCTGGAGAAAAATGTTCCTGTAATATCAGTTTTTGCTTTACCGGAGGATTCCTGGAACAGCGCAGCTTCTGGGTAACAGTAATACCTTGCCTCGTCTCAGTTAATGCCAAAGAAAGAGCCGCCGAAGAATGTATCTCTTTCCAGTAAACACTGAATATAATTTACAAATTAATACCTTTGTGTTAGTGGAGTAAAAGACAGACAGGAAAGTCGGAGACTGCAACACGAGCTACAACATAAATATTTTTCTGTGGTTTACCAATTTAGCCCCAATGCAATTACTGTAATATTCCATTTTATGTCCCGGCCGCTGCTTGGCCTGAACTATAGAGCAATGACTCACAGAAGACCTCAGGAGGAATATTTGAGAACCCACCTCAGTATCACTGGGGCATCTTATCTCTGTGCAGAGTTTCTTAACAGGAGATACTAATATCTAAGGGCCCTTTTAGACCGGCCAATTATCAGGCAAACGAGCGTTCACAGAACGCTCGTTCGTCGGCTGATTGTATAGTTTTAAATGCCTTGTTGGCAGAACATCTCCCTGAGTAAACAGGTCGAGCTGCCGACATGATAGTAATGTATGGTAACGAGCACTCCTTGTGAAAGGAGCCAACGAGCGCCGATCAACAAGCTGACTCATTAATCGGCACTCGTTTATATGGCCCTCGTCAGGCCGTGTAAAAGTACCCTTAGACTAGGCATCAACCGCTGATACCATAAGAGGTTGTCTGACAGCAATTATTAAATATGGGCTGCACAGAAAGGGGGTGATCATGCTGTTACAAGACCTCTCTACGTTTAGGGGTTGCGTTTGGTTTCCTGATATACATCTAGATAGCTGAGGGCCAACGAATGGCTCCTACTTCTGTAAAGTGGGAGATAAGCAGCTGCTAGACACCTACAAGGGGGAAAATAGCATTGGACATCAGATATCTAAACCTGTCTAACCCATGTTTCCAGGGTAGGACTGGCCCACTAAAGGATCAGGGTGGGCCCAGTATCTCATACAATAATAAAACCCAAAGCTCTAGCAGAAGACAACCCTAATCTCAACAAGTGGTTGACTTTGGAGTTAATCACTTGCCACTAGAGTCTATTTATTATGGGGTAATCACAAATAACCTATTAGACCTTATTAATGATATATTTTCCACGTGCAACAACAAAGATTACAATGTCATTAACGTGCACATGTTCTTTATAAATGGAGGGTGGGCCATGGAACCATTTCACCTGGTTGGCCATACATATTAGGAGAACGTCTTCTGAACCTGCTGATTTCATCAAGACTGGTTGACTATCTAATGTGTACTGAAGCGTCTTGACTCTCCCCCGATGGCATGGGAAAGAAAGATTGGACTTGTTGGATTTCAACATGCCCGATCCTATGCTCTCATGGGAGAAAAGCCACAGCAAAAGGTGTCTTCCAGCAGCTCATCTCCCTCTCCCCATTAAGAACACATGCATGCTGAGCATGCATGTGTATGGGGGGGGAGTCGGGAGAAAAAAATGTTTGCCGAACTAACGTTTGGCCAACAGTTATCTAACGTGTATAGCCGACTTTAGCTTCCGTCGACAGCAATCAACATGGGGTAGCCCCAATAGATATTGTTTTCAGCAGTCTATAGAAGGCTAATGGGTTTCCGACTATATACTAAACCTGTGAGGAGCCTCAGGATCCTTGTAGCGTCCACGGCCGCGGACCGTCGGGATTGCTCACCCCATGACGACTGCAGCCATGGATCGGTGAGTGCTGGCCCGCATCTCCTCCCTAGGAGACGCCAGCGCTCACTTCCTCATCGTTCTGCTGTGTCCCGTAGGGTGCACGCACACACTCGTGCCCGACCTTAAAGGGCCAGTGCGCGCACATGAAAATAATCATATATTAGGCCCTGATCACGTTGGACTATAAGATGGGCCCTGCCCATTTACTCCTTGCCTGAGCATTGTTGTGTTTACCCGTGTTAGTCTTGCAAATGGTCCATTAGTGTTATCCTGTCCCCAGTGTTCCCGTACCTGCTACCTGTATCCCATGCTACCGTTGTTCCTATGCCTTAGAAAGTTGGAGTCGTGTTGTGCCACCGGTCATGCCTTCTGTGCTACACCACGCCTGGTGTCTGCTGCCAAGGTCCCATCTGAGCCTATTCGTTGCTACTGTCTGAACTACTTCAGGTACCCTTGTGCTTGGTCTATAGACATTGACTTGGTACACTGTTTGGCCAGCTGCTATCCCGCTACGGCGGTACGGCCCAGGAGGTCCACATACCCACGGATCGTGACAATCCTGAAATTCTCCCAGTTGCCCTGCTCGATGATTAGATGAAACTTGCAGGTAAGAGGGGTAATTCTGACAATACTATTGTTTAAGGGTACTAATTAAAGTGGAACTCCAGTTAAGACCTGATAACATATATTTAACCCACTATTTTATGACCAATGCTAACCTGCTATTTATCGTCAGTGTTAGCTGCTTTTCGGTTCTCCTCCATTGGGGTCAGTGACATAATAGTCTAAGCTTCAAGAAAGTCTATGGTGGTATAGAAAACACCTTCTGACTCATCAGTGGTTTAGACTGCTGCTCCATTCCTCCCTCATTCTTTACACTGCAGCTCTGCTTGTTGAGCCTGGCAACTGTTTAAAAGCACAAGCCCAGAACTAACTCACCAGAAAGTCAGTGCATAAAGTGTTAATTTCCCTTAAAGCAAAACTAGAATGACTAAAGTACATCAAGTAGCCACCAGTCAACGAAGATTCGGGTCTCACCTATACTGAGGCAAAAGAGCCTAAACAAGGTGGGGGGGGGGGTCTGGAGTTCTACTTTAAGAAATTTACAATTTTTTTTAAAAAAGTATCTGAAAATACATCAGAAGAAGGACTTTAAAGATGAAAGCGGCTTCTTTAAGCCCAAATGGCCAAATTTTTGAACTTTTAGAGTTGATATTGATAGATCTGGCTGAGAATTGGCATACATTGAAATGAATGGAAACCCATTGGTGTCAACGATTGCCAAGCAATGCTACATTTTATCTGCAACATTATTGCTCACATTTGAGTTCCACTTACGATAGCCGGGGATCTCATGGACCCTTTTCCTTTATGATCAGCTCTACTCTGGATACCTACAGCCGGAAAGTAGGTTCTTCAAACTGGTCGACCCCTTTAAAAACGTTGCTAGATATTAATACATGGCACCACGGTCTGTACCTAAGACAAGAGATACATACAAGTCATTGCAATATTTCTGCGCCTGTAAAGTTGTTTAATTAGATCTCGGCCATATTTTTAGTAAATTGCATTTGTGCTCACAGCTCAGGAGTTGTTTGGCAGTAAAATAACTTTGTAAGAGTTAAAGAGACAGCTGAGACAAATTCTGCCGTAGTGTTCCTCTTGTGACACTTTTTATATAAAAATAAATCTCCATGTGTTATTCATTGCTCAGCGGAACGCACGTACGGCCCAGTTAAATGAACTCTGTATCTCCACATCAAGAAGCATAAATACTGCAGATATATTGGTATTAGAGATAGTGAGACGGCTTCTGATCTACTCCGAAAAGACGAGATTGAAGGAAATATCATCAGCGATCTATTACATTGAGTAAATCCCCATCGTTTGTCATTCAGCGAAAATGAAAGACATCATCTCTGACATACTTGAATGTACCTATGAATTGTATGGAGTGTTGTGTAGACTGGAACAGTAGGAATAAGAATGATGCCACCGAGGCATGAGGCACCTCATGCCTCAACACTAACTTTAGTTTGTAGTGAACTTTTAGGATTTAGAGCTTCTACAGATTGCACCCATATTTAAAGGGGTATTTCTGTCTTATAAAGTGATGGCATATTGCTAGGATATGCTATGACTTTCTGATCATGGGGATCCAACCTCTGGGATCCCACCAATCCTGAAAATGAAGGGGCCGCAGCACTGTGTAGGAAACTTAAGCCTTTCCCATTCACTTGAATGGGGCTGGCTGCAGTTCCCTGGATAGCGGTTGGCCGGGGCACCGCTGTGCAGAAAAATTTGTAGGATAACTAAACTTTAAAAAAAACTTGTGACATGTCAAAGGTTTTGATCGGTGGGAGACCTAGTACTGAAATCTCCACCAATCGCTAAAACGAAGCAGGAGAAGTGCTCGGGTAAGCATTATGCCGCCTCGTTTACGATCGGCTTTCCAAGGAAAGTCGAGCGAGCGGTGTACGGTCTCATAGTCTTTCTATTGAGCCTGTACACCGCTCCAAGGAAAGCAGAGAAAAGCCAATCCGAAACTAAGAGGAACAGCGCTCACCCGAGAACTTCTGCCACATCGTTTTAGCGATCGGGGGTCTCAGTGTTCGGACCCCCACGATCAAAACTTCTGACATGTCTCTATGACATGTCAAAAGTTTTTTAAAAGTTTAGTTACACTTTAAAAGGGCCACATCGCTAAAGCAGCGCTGCAGCATCTTTATTACCTGGGTATGTCCCAGTTCTACTGAAACCGAATCTAGTTCATCATAGAGTTCTGTGATAATCTAAATTTGGTCAGTGGGTTCCCCGGTATTGTACATATTCTATTCTATGGACGTACATGGAAATATTTTTTTTTTTTTCCATAAGACTGCTGCTATTTCAGAGAGTTATCCCTATTTGATGTCTGTTGACATGCTCAGCTCTGCTAAATCTGTACATAAATGCCTTTATCTGCTTCTATTATCTGGATCACTAATTTTATTATGGTGCACCCTCCTTTATTCACTCCCTTGTTAGTGATAGAAGATGTCTAGATGACATTGTGCACCGTACATATATTGCAGAAGGATCATAACCTAGGATATAAAAATATATATATTTCAATAAAAAAAATAGTTAAATGCATATTCGTATCAATGATTCTTATGGAATATCTCTGGGATATGCCATAACATTCTGATTGATGAGGGTCCGACATCTGTGACCCCTTTGTGTTTTTTCTTGCTCCCGGCCAGTAAATGGGGATGTATTACATGTGACTGGAAGACTCTCTGTGCAGGGAAACTGTGGCCGCTTATTCTAATGATTGTGGGGGATTTCAGGCAGGCAATCTCCATTCCAGTTCATCCCAAAAGTGTTGGATGGGGTTGAGATCAGAGCTCTGTGTGACCAGTCAAGTTCTTCCACACCAAACTCCCCCAACCATCCAAACTCCCCCAACTGACCATGTCTTTATGGACCCGGCTTTGTGCACTGGGGCACAGTCATGCTGGAACAGAAAGGGGTCGAACCCCAAACTCTTCAGACAAAGTTGGAAGCTACAATTGTCCAAAATGTCTAGGTATACCGAAGCATTAAGATTTGCCTTCACTGGAACAAAGGGGCCAAACCCTGAAAACAACCCCATAGTATTATTCCTCGCAACCAAACTTTACAGTTGGTACAATGCAGTCAGACAGGTAACATTTTCCTGGCATTCACCAACCAAACCCAGACTCCAGAGGCGTAGCTAGGTTCTCCAGCACCCAGGGCAAAGATTTTGGCGCCCCCCCCCCCCCCCTGCCCAACCTCTTTCCCGACATCTCCTTCCCCCTCGCCATGTTTATATTCTCTACCAATCAATGACGTGTCATTTCTTTTCCACATTTATTTTTATGTAACTCGAGCATAAAAACATTTGTACATTTTACAAGCAATATAGTTCTATACACAACACCAGAACCAAGCTCAATACATATATATACAGCACCAGCACAAATACAGCTCAATTTATTGCAACCCCTGCTGTATAGGTTTGCACTAATTTGTTTCCAGCTCCCAGCATGGCCCGAACAATGGTAAGGATATGCTGGGAGTTGCTGTTTCACAAAAAATAAATCATATCATAATCATACCACCCATCATCTCGCTGCAGATCATACAGTGACTACAGTGCTGATTAGAGGCAGAATAAACATTTACATTAAGTGACTCACCGGTGACGTCTCAGATTCTAGTTATTTTTCTCCATCCGGTCCAGACCTCTATGATGACTTCTCCCAGTCACAGCCCATTTCTGCAGTTTGCCGCTCAGATGTCTTCAGCTTCTCACTTTTCCAACATTTCTACACCTGTAAACAAAGATAAAGTTCTCATTATACCACACACTATGCCCCTAAATATAATAGCGTACCATACACCATACACTATGTCCCACACACACACACACACACACACACACACCGTGCCCCGTGTAGATAGTGCCTGCCATAGAGCCCCCTGTAGATAGTGTCCCCATATAGCCCACCACTGTATATAGTGTCCCACAAATAGCTCCCCCTGTACTGCTCCACAGATAGCCCACCCCTGTATATAGCCCCATGTAGATATAGCCCACCCCTGTATATAGTGCTCCATAGATAGCCCACCCCTGTATATAGCCCCCTGTAGATATAGCCCACCCCTGTATATAGTGATCCACATATAGTCCACCCCTGTATATAGTGCTACACAGATAGCCCACCCCTGTATATAGCCCCCTATAGATATAGCCCACCCCTGTATATAGTGCTCCACAGATAACCCACCCCTGTATATAGCCCCCCATGTAGATATAGCCCACCCCTGTATATAGTGCTCCACAAATAGCCCACCCCTGTATATAGCTCCCCTGTATATAAAGCCCAGCCCTGTATCTATTGCTCCACAGATAGCCCAACCCTGTATATGTCTCCCCTGTATATATAGCCCAGCCCTGCATATAGTGCTCCACAGATAGCCCACCCCTGTATATAGTGCTCCACAGATAGCCCACCCCTGTATATAGCCCCATGTAGATATAGCCCACCCCTGTATATAGTGCTCCATAGATAGCCCACCCCTGTATATAGCCCCACTGTATATATAGCCCCCCCTGTATATAGTGCTCCATAGATAGCCCACCCCAGTATATAGCCCCCCCTGTAGATAGAGCCCCCCCCGTAGATAAAGCCCCCCGTAGATAAAGCCCCCCCCTATAGATAAAGCCCCCCCAGTAGATAAAGTGCCCCCTGTAGATAAAGCCCCCCCATAGATAAAGCCACCCCCGCAGATAAAGACACACACTTTTTTATTACAATAAAATAACAAACTAATCAAACTCACCTAAATCCCATTCCCACGCCAGCCGGCAGCAATGGAGACCTGCTCTCTTCTGCGCAGGTCTCCTGGGGTTGAACGAAGCGTCTATGAAAGGCGCTGATTGGCTGGGCAGAATTACTTTCCCTGTCATTCAGCGCCTTTCAACGACGCAAGTGGCGCAAAGTATCACGCCACTTCACTTGTAGAAAGGCGCTGAATGGCCGGGCACGGAATGTACCTGGCCATTCATTGCTTCTAATTGTGCCTGTATCCTATAGACACACGTACAATTATAGTGCATTAGGGGATGGCGCTGGCGCACCCCTCTAAGTTATGCCCGGGGCACATGCACTGCCTGCCCCCCCCCCAGCTACGCCCCTGCAGACTCGTTCATCAGACCGACAGAGAAGTGTCACTCCACAGAACACGTTTCCACTGCTCCAGAGTCGGGTGGCGGCGGCTTTACACCACTACATCCGACGCTTGGCATTGTGCTTGGGGATGTAAGGCTGGCATGCAGCTGCTCGGCCATGGAGACCCACGCTATAAAACTCCTGGGGCACAGTTTATGTGCGGATGTCAATACCAGGTTTGAGCTCTGCAGTTATTGAGTCAGCGGAGCGTTGGCGATTTTTATACACTATGCGCCTCAGTGACCCCGCTCTGTAACTTTATGTGGTCTCCACTTTGTGGCTGAGTTGCTGCGGTTCCTTCCACTTTAGAATAATATCACTCACTGTTGATGGTAAAATATCTAGTAGGGAAGAAATTTCCTGAACTGACTGGTTACAATGGTGGTGTCCTATTACAGGACCGCGCTGGAATTCAGTGATCTCTTTAGAACGACCCATTCTATTACTAATGTCTGTAAAGGTGACTGCATGGCGAGTGCTGGATTTTATATACCTGCGGCAATGGGACTGAATGAAACACCTGAAATCAGTGATTAAGAGGTGTGTCCCATTACTTTTGTCCATATAGTGTATGTCTCAGCCGGGGGGTACTAACCGATTGGGCATTAAGACAGTTCCTGAGAGTTTGTTAGAGAATTGCTTAAACACTCCTTGAAAAAAAATTAAATCATGATAAGTGCTTCTCAATGCATTTTATTAATCCAAATCAAGTGTATCATGGCTATAGTGGTTGGCACGGGGCCCATGACCTTTATGCCTCAGGGCCCAGAACACTCTCAGTGGCCCCTGTGTCTCAGTAAATTTGCAGCATGTTTCTCCATTTCAATAAGGTTACAGTTTGTTTTTTTCTACAAACGACACGAGAGAACTTGTTTTTGTTCCTGTCATCACATTGACAACAGGGGTGAAAGTATCTGTCCTAAAATGACCTGATTTCATGACTTTTGTGTCACATATAGACGCCTGGGAACTGACACATTCACAGCATTTTTACATTTTGTGTTTTTTCTCAATTTACACTTTGACTCCTTTACTTATAGCTCCGTATTTACGACACCGATTTCACAAAAGCTAAGAACTAAGAGAAAGTGCCAGGTTCCACCTTAAAATTATTGCTGCTAACAGTCTTGGGCACTGATCGGAGACCAATAAAATGAGTCTACAATCAATAAACCCCTTAGTTGCTGCAATCAATAGCGGCCGCATCAACTAAGGTGTTTGACAGAGAGAGGGGGCTCCCTCTGTCAGCCCAATGGCGACACCATAGTACCACAGGGGTCCAGATGCTTTATATTGGCAGCTGTGGGTCTACCAAAGGCCCCAAGTTCTGCCATAAGCATCTGCCTATAAGGCCATGTCTTATACGTACTTCAAAATGGTGCCATTAAAAAATACAATTTGTCCTGAAAAAAACAAGCCCCCATACAGCTACATCCACAGAAAAATAAAAGAGTTATTAAGGCTCTTGAGATGCGACAATGAAAAACAAAAAATATTGCTTGGTCCTTAGGGTCCAAAACACGTGTGGTATTAAGGGGTTAAAGTGGGCATTAATTTTGAGACAAATGTCTTTGTTCTTAACAGGTAGCAGACATTTGACGAGTATGCTCATTATGAGCGGCAGGACGTTGCCGCATCGGGACGAGCATGCTCGTTTTGCTGGTTGCGCGGGCAGAACAAGTGAGCCTGTGTGATCAGAAACGGGCAACGGTAGTAATATGAAACCGTTGGCATGCTCTAATGGTGTAGATCAGAGGTACCTCTGATCTCCACCGCTTACCCTTTGAATTCAGTGATCAATACTGATCGCTGGATTGAAAGGGAAAGAGTAAGGACCCCAGGGCTGTCTGAATCTATTTCCTATTGTTAGGGCATACTTAGGTATGTCCTAACAACTGCCTGTGTATTATCAGTACACAGACTAATCTACTGCAATATAGATATATGCCAGTACATTATAGTTAAAACAAAAAATTCAATATTAAAAATCCACCTATGAAATAAAAAAGAAGCAATGCTAAATAAAGAAAAAAAAATAATACAAATTCTAAATTTTTACAATAACTAAACTTTATTAATTATAAGTCCCAAGCATAAAAAAATATACACATATTTAATATCGTCACAGTCATGACAACCTGCGCAATACATTTATAGCGTCATTTATGGTGATCGGCGAATGCTGGAAAAAAATAAAAACTGCTTTTTTTCTGGATTTCTTTCAAAATAAAATTAATATAAATGAAACGATAATGTATCTGTACTAAAAAACGGCATTTTCATAAAGTACAACTCATCCGGCAAAAAACTAAAGCCTCACACCGCTACGTCGAACAAAAAAGAAAAAAGTTATAACCGACCAGGACGCAAAGAGGAAAAATTACACATTTTTACCGGTCCACAAGGCCAAAATTGGCCAGTCCCCAAGGGGTTAAGGGGTTATATAAAAGGTTAGTGCACAATGAATAAATGACGATAGGAAACATTTACAAAATCCCGGGAGGATTGACAGCGCTTGCCTATAATTAAATTGATCACACGGATGACTGACATTGGTTTGATTTTTGTTTTATCCATTGTAAAGACGGATTAGGTCCAATTGAATATATATATATCTTTAAGGGAATTGAATTTGCAGAGCGTTGGAGTAAATGTCTTCTCACCTATCCATGATTAGTTCATCTAATGTTAGAACGACATGCTCCAGCAACCTCCCAAAACATTTTTCAGCAACAGATCAATATATCCAGTGTCTTTATTACCTGCGTAGTATGAATGGCTGCTGATCATGAATCCAGTCAGGTGAACTAATCACAGTCCAAATCAATATCAAGGAGATGAGGTGATGTTAAATAACATGCACAGGAAGGGCCAGGAGTCATTTCTCAAATCTTCAGAGCTTTTGTTTTGCATATATTATTCAACCTAAGTGCTTCATCTGTCAAGTACATTCTCAAGCATGCAACATGCGGTGCCACAAGACTATATATAGATCCCATGCAAACATCTCTACTGAGATAGATAGATAGATAGATAGATAGATAGATAGATAGATAGATAGATAGATAGATAGATAGATAGATAGATAGATAGATAGATAGATAGATAGATAGATAGATAGATAGATAGATAGATATGAGAGGGATAGATAGATAGATAGATAGATAGATAGATAGATAGATAGATAGATAGATAGATAGATAGATAGATAGATAGATAGATAGATAGATAGATAGATAGAAACTGATGTAAGGAAAATTTTTACAATACATTTTTGGTTTTAAATGTAATCTTACTGAATCTTCACGACAAGGTCTGTAAATGTAATTATGTAACATGTCTGAGCAGGTAATGTCATAGTATGGATATGCGCTCGGGGATATAATAATTTTTTATGTCCTGAATAGATGTTATCAGTGTCAAGAAATCTAGACAATTGCTGAAGCTCGATGGCACCTTGCACAATTTTATTCCAAGATTTCAAAATGCCAAACTGGGCAACACATGAGAACAGACTAAGAGAAAATGTGTCCCTGCAGCAATTAGTTACCACCATCATGGCTTCCACTTTATACAGAGCCATGACCGGTATCAGTGGCTAAGGATAGGGGGTACATGTGTGATCGCTGGCAGCGATAGGGAGAACGGGGGACCGAAAGCCAACTGAAGTTCTCCATGAGAAACCTCGGAATTCCGGGGTCTGTGTCGGCAGCTCTGTAGAAATGAATGGAGCGCCTGTCGCGCTTGTGCGCATGCGTGACCAGCGCTCCTTTCATTTTTATTGAGCTGCACAGACTCCGGAAGTCAGAGGTTAGTCATGGAGAACTTCGGGGGACGTTCGGTCCCCCGTTCTCCCTATTGCTGCCAGCGATCACACATGTATCCCCAATCCTGTGGATAGGGGATACATGTTCTTTGTAGGACACACTATAGGTCAGATTTTTTTTGGGTGTTGGAGCTGTATGGCGTTACCTACAGGGGGGGCTGTATAGCGTTATCTACAGGGAGGGCTGTATGATGTTACCTACAGGGGGCTGTATGGCGTTACCTACAGGGGGGGCTGTAAAGCATTACCTACAGGGGGGCTGTATAGTGTTACCTACAGGGGGGGCTGTATAGCGTTACCTACAGGGGGGGCTGTATAGCGTTAGATACAGGGGGGCTTTATAGCGTTACCTACAGGGGGGCTGTATGGCGTTACCTACAGGGGGGCTATATGGCGTTACCTACAGGGGGGCTGTATGGCGTTACCTACAGGGTGGGCTGTATGGCGTTACCTACAGAGGGGGCTGTATGGCGTTACCTACAGGGGGGCTGTATAGCGTTACCTACAGGGGGGGCTGTATAGCGTTACCTACTGGGGGGGGCTGTATAGCGTTACCTACAGGGGGAGCTGTATAACGTACGTTACCTACAGGGGGGGCTGTATGGCGTTACCTACAGGGGGGCTGTATGGCTTTACCTACAGGGGAGCTGTATGACGTTACCTACAGGGGGGCTGTATAGCGTTACCTACAGGGGGCTGTAGGGCGTTATCTACAGGGGGCTGTATGCCGTTATCTACAGTGGGGGCTGTATGGCGTTATCTACAGGGGAATTTATGGCGCTATCTACAAAGGGGGCTGTATGGAGTTATCTACAGGGGGGCTGTATGCGTTATCTACAGGGGGGCTGTAAAAAAGGCACTATCTACAAGGGGGGATTGTGTGACACCCAGGGGAGGGGGGGCCCCAGTCAAAAGTTTGCTATGGGGCCAAGTCTTTCCTAGTTACGCCCCTGACCGGTATGACAGATCAGTTTTCATATGGTTGCCAGTCAATCCTGATGGATATCCCTAATTCATAATGGTGCCTATCACTTAATCTTTGAATTTCCAGTGTCTTTGACAGCAAGAATTGTAGTGCAGTCCACGCTAAGCTTATAGTAAAAAACATTGTAACCCCCGACAGAAGTGAACCCAGCGCAATTGTGCCTGAATTGGGTCTAAAATGTAATGTGGGCTCAGATTGGTTGGTAGGGACTACAAAAGCCCATTATATAGTATCAGAAAGCTGGAGATGTTGTAGTAGCTGTATACATACAGTGGAGGAAATAAGTATTTGATCCCTTGCTGATTTTTAAAGTTTGCCCACTGTCAAAGACATGAACAGTCTAGAATTTTTAGGCTAGGTTAATTTTACCAGTGAGAGATAGATTATATAAAAAAAAAAAAAGAAAATCACATTGTCAAAATTATAGATATTTATTTGCATTGTGCACAGAGAAATAAGTATTTGATCCCCTACCAACCATTAAGAGTTCAGCCTCCTCCAGACCAGTTACACGCTCCAAATCAACTTGGTGCCTGCATTAAAGACAGCTCTTACCTGGTCACCTGTATAAAAGACTCCTGTCCACAGACTCAATTAATCAGTCTGACTCTAACCTCTACAACATGGGCAAGACCAAAGAGCTTTCTAAGGATGTTAGGGACAAGATCATAGACCTGCACAAGGCTGGAATGGGCTACAAAACCATAAGTAAGACGCTGGGTGAGAAGGAGACAACTGTTGGTGCAATAGTAAAAATGGAAGACATACAAAATAACTGTCAATCGACATCGATCTGGGGCTCCATGCAAAATCTCACCTCGTGGGGTATCCTTGATCCTGAGGAAGGTGAGCGCTCAGCCGAAAACTACACGGGGGGAACTTGTTAATGATCTCAAGGCAGCAGGGACCACAGTCACCAAGAAAACCATTGGTAACACATTACGCCGTAATGGATTAAAATCCTGCAGTGCCCGCAAGGTCCCCCTGCTCAAGAAGGCACATGTACAGGCCCGTCTGAAGTTTGCAAACGAACATCTGGATGATTCTGAGAGTGATTGGGAGAAGGTGCTGTGGTCAGATGAGACTAAAATTGAGCTCTTTGGCATTAACTCAACTCGCCGTTTTTGGAGGAAGAGAAATGCTGCCTATGACCCAAAGAACACCGTCCCCACTGTCAAGCATGGAGGTGAAAACATTATGTTTTGGGGGTGTTTCTCTGCTAAGGGCACAGGACTACTTCACCGCGTCAATGGGAGAATGGATGGAGCCATGTACCGTCAAATCCTGAGTGACAACCTCCTTCCCTCCACCAGGACATTAAAAATGGCTCGTAGCTGGATCTTCCAGCACGACAATTACCCGAAACATACAGCCAAGGCAACAAAGGAGTGGCTCAAAAAGAAGCACATTAAGGTCATGGAGTGGCCTAGCCAGTCTCCAGACCTTAATCCCATCGAAAACTTATGGAGGGAGCTGAAGATCCGAGTTGCCAAGCGACAGCCTCGAAATCGTAATGATTTACAGATAATCTGCAAAGAGGAGTGGGCCAAAATTCCATCTAACATGTGTGCAGACCTCATCATCAACTACTAAAAATGTCTGACTGCTGTGCTTGCCAACAAGGGTTTTGCCACCAAGTATTAAGTCTTGTTTGCCAAAGGGATCAAATACTTATTTCTCTGTGCACAATGCAAATAAATATATATAATTTTGACAATGTGATATTTTTTTATTTTTTTTATATAATCTATCTCTCACTGGTAAAATTAACCTAGCCTAAAAATTCTAGACTGTTCATGTCTTTGACAGTGGGCAAACTTACAAAATCAGCAAGGGATCAAATACTTATTTCCTTCACTGTATATAAAGCATATATATATTTTTCAGAAAATTCAATATAAGTTTGAAAGAAATATTAAACACAGGGTTATATAGGATAAACATATCTTCCCTACAGCCAATGTCTATGTAACACTCCAGTGCACTTAATATTGAAGAAATACGGGATATGCCTTCTTATGTTTCATAAAATCCAACTTTGACATTACAGGAAAGATTTGAAAAATCTCATCTGTTTGTAAAAATGTATATCTGGAAGATCAGAGGCAGGGTGGAGTATGTAAGGGAGAAAAGGTCAAATTTTGTAAGCCCTGACCCAGAGCAGCCAATGGTGAGATAGTTTTTATTACTATTCAATGATTCTAGTCACAGGGGCGGGGCTGTGACAACCTCTTATTCATTTAATGAACAGGATTTGGGTTGTCTCAATTAATCGAATAAATGATTATAGGATCATGGTGGATCTCACAACACCTGATCTAAGTTTGAAGATAGTGGAGTTTTTCAGATAAAACTTGGTTTGCATTAAAGGTTGTGTGGGATTAGAAAAATATGGATGCTTCCTTCCAGAAACAGCACCACACCTGTTCATGGGTTGTATCTGGAATTGCATCTCATCTCCATAGAAGTGAATTGGGCTGAACTGTAATACCACACACGACCTGTGGACTGGTGTGGTGCTGTTTTTCTACTACTGTACAAAGTATTTACTCTATACTAGGAATATATTTTAGAAAAGCTAGAGAAATGGTTGTATTGATTCAACAATCAGTCCCTGTTCATATACTTTACTGAGGCATACATATCTTATAGAGATTTCTAAATTGCAAAATAGGTTTATGGTAGGTAGTGAAGGATAACTATATTAGTCCATTTATTTAATTGGCGATACTTTCATGCACCCGCTTTGCGAGAAAAATGTGTTTTCACATTATTGTTACTGCACTTTTCAAAGCTAAGGGGGAGGCTGAGTGACAAGACCTATTAAGATAGTTTGGTTACAGGGGGCTTTAATATGATGAAGGAAATCCTTTTAAACTGGCCACTCAAGAGTGACCAAATCCATCTAAAGTGGCCATACACAACCTAAATTCTTGATCAACCATAGGACCTGCCTAGGGTCATACTGGTCCACCAAAGTACCATAGGATCCTCCAGTGGGCCCAGGCTCTGGCACTTGCCACTAGGGTATATTTCTTATGGGTTGCTTCGGAAGTAACGTAATAAACCTTATTGATGATATGTCCTGTTTGTACAATAATGGCAACAAAGATTATAGTGATAGTCAAAAATGTTCTGTATAGATGAAGGGTAGTCCTCAGAATAATTTTCTCGTGTAGGTCCAAGGAAACTCAGTCCTAAGAAATTGATGGCCTATCCTCAGAATCGGCCATCAATACCTGATCGGTGGGTGTCCGACTCCTGGAACCCCTGCCGATCAGCTGTTTTCAAGAGGCTTCGGCTCTCCTACAAGTGTTTCTTCCCCTTCATTTCCTTTACTGCTCGCACTGTGAATCGTGGACATACTTGTAGCGGTTCACAGTATTACAGTCCTCTTCTATTCATTTCAAAGGCTGTAATACTGTGAACTGCCGCTAAAAGTGTGTCGGCGATTCACAGTACGAGCAGGTTGAATTGAAGAAGTAGCGCTCTAGTGAGCACCGCAGCCCCTTCAAAACACCTAATTGGTAGGGGTGCCGGGATTCGAACCCCCACCGATCAAATATTGATGGCCTATGCTGAGGATAGGCCATCAATTTCTGAGGACTGGAAAACTCATTTAAGCTACCAAAGTACAATTTAGCAAATTATTGCGAATTATAATAGTGAGAAGTGCCCAACATCCCACAAAGAAATTTACGGTATGTGATGAATACAATGGTGACCAAGAACTGGAAGATGTCCCACCAGGTGCTGGTGTCATTAAGAATTGGGCCTAACATGCCCTGAAATGGTGGTCCTTGAATTTCCTGGATCGGAAAACACTATATTTGCAAAAAGCTTGATTTGAATTTAAAGAATGTAACTTTAATTTAAAAAAAAATATTTGACTGGGCTCTCCCTTACACTAGATTCTCCTAAATAAGTCTAAAATAAAAAGCTATATGGAGTATAAAGCATTACTGAGACACAAGGAATACTTTCATCTTCATTTTACATCATGTCAGATGCCAAAATCCAAAGTACTCAACAGTTTTCAGCTAAAAGATGAGTAATGATACATTTGTAGAGCTTCAATAACTTGAAATGTCCGCACATGCTCGCAACCACCATCATTTGTAAATTCAAGGACACATAAAAATCTAAGCAGCTTCAATTATTTTAAATCACCGAGACCAGTGTATAGAAAGATTTAAAATTGTTGTAGTGATTTACATTTTTAAAGTACTTTCAACTTGGAATTGAGTCAAGCAACATCAGAGAGTCGACATCTGAGACATATTGAGTAAATCTGAAGATGTAGCAATAGTCCAAACTTTGTTCCCATTAGAAACCAAAAACTGATCCAGATCACAACTACTGCAAAGGACATTTGTGTATCAGACTTGCTTTTTCCTTCTCGAAAAGGTACATTTTCCAGAATATTTCCTTAAAGGGGTTGTCCTATTTGGGCAGATCCTTTCTGTTAGAAGGGTCCACCAAAAATAAGCTGATAATAGGGTGTCTTGCTACTTGGAACATCCACAATCAACTGGGGAAACCTGGCATCGAGTGTACAATTCCCCAGCAGCACCACCGCAGGGGAAAGAAGGTATTACATGGTATCTATTGAAATCAATGGTCTGTCTGTATAACACACAGATGTGCTGCGTCCTCCAAGGAGAAATGTTCTTTGTAGCTGCTCTCCACTTTGGCTAATTGATGAAAGTTCTGAATGAAGAACTTTCTTACATTAGGGCCAGTTCACACTGAGTTTTTTTGACACATTTTTTAACGCAGAAACCGAGTTGGAAAACACACCAAAAAATGGCCGAAAATGCCTCCCATTGATTTCAATGGGAGGCGGAGGAGCTTTTTTCCTGCGAATAGAAAAACCGGCTCGTGGGAAAAAGAAGGGACATGCCCTATCTTCGGGCGTTTACGCCTATGACCTCCCATTGACATAAAAAAAAACAGAAATCGTATTTCACAGCGTTTTTTTCCTGCGGCGCTCAATGGCTGCGGGCGAAAAACGCTGCGAAAATCGGCGTGCAGGCAAGATTTTCTGCCTACAAAAAACTGTGTGAACCCAGCCTTAATTCAGAATGTCCTAATAGAGTATTTTAAAATGTGTATTTATTTCAACCAGACGAACCATTCTAATATCATTATTATTATTATCAAGAACTTTCAATTATTGAAAATTTGACATTTAAATCACAGTCATGGAGCATGACGGTCCTGGACCAAGGATGAGAAACCTGTACATGGGCCCACCACCTAACACTTTTTTTTATATACACCATAATAAGTATTCATTTGAGAGTTCTGTCTAGCAAACAAAAACAGACAGACACATTATAAGATAGATAGATAGATAGATAGATAGATAGATAGATAGATAGATAGATAGATAGATAGATAGATAGATAGATAGATAGATAGATAGATAGATAGATAGATAGATAGATAGATAGATAGATATGTGATAGATAGATATATGGGATAGATAGATAGATAGATAGATAGATAGATAGATAGATAGATAGATAGATAGATAGATAGATAGATAGATAGATAGATAGATAGATAGATAGATAGATAGATAGATAGATAGATAGATAGATAGATAGATGATAGATAGAACTTTATTTATCCCTACAGGGAAAATATTTTGTTTTTCACAACCCAAAATATTACACAATACAGAATCAAACATAGACAGTCATTTATACCACATACATAAATACACTGTATCTTGCGCTGAGACCTGAATCTGTCAACGGGTCCTACATGTCTCTGACAACGGGTCCTACATGTCTCTGACAACGGGTCCACTCCTGTGCATAACTTAGATGTGATTGATAACAGGTGGATCCTGCGTGTCAGGACCCGCTGTTACTGAGCCCATTAGTGCTGCTGACCTGACACGGATTCAGGTATCAGCACAAAATACAGCTGTTCTGTATACAAAATACAAAGCAGCTGTATCTCAAAAGGTCAAAATATTTTTTAATAAGAAGTAATTAGAAAGTTGCGTGCTTGAGAAAGGTCCTATTGCAGGACTGAAATGTTGCACTTTTACTTTATGTGGACTGAATAAATCAATTTTTTTGGCTATCGGAGTGCTGCAAGATCTTCTTTTTTGAAATATATACATTTTTATATATACAGTATATATATATATATATATATATATATATATGCAAACTACTATTTCAAAGGTATACATAGCCTTCAATAGCAATTTTCCTACTATCTATTAGTTTACATGTGAGGGATTGAGCTAACAAATTTCATGGCTCACATTACTGATGGATTGCTAGAGATACTTAAGGGGGTGCTCTATGCTGAGCTATGTAAAAGCGAAGGATCCATATACTTGTCTTGCATGAAGGTCCTCCGCTGTCTATGTCCTAGGTGCCCCTTACTATACTTATCTTCTTTTTAGGGGGAAAATGAATTATTTCATGGCACCCAATAAAGTTATTGAGTATCCTTGTAATATACAGTTGCACCAGCTTTACTGTAACATAAATGCTAACATGAATTTTTATTGGAATTGCCCCTTAAATAAAACATTATTTTCTAAATGAAATAAAAGATACATTTTACCTTTATAGAATAGTGTAAACATGTCCATTGCTATCTCCTTACAGATGTGCATTGATAGCTGGGACATTTCTATTCCATTTTCCATTTATTTACCCAATTAGAACAATTTACTGATTTTGTTTTAGTGAATCGCGGTTTTAAAATTTCACTTACAGGTTAATTTCTGTGCACAGTACAGATGATCTCATAAATTATTAGCAAGAGAATTAAAAGTAAATGTGTCTGCGTGCATGAGCTTTGCAAAATCTCCCTGTTCCTTGTGCTGTGCAATATTATTGACAATCCTGCTGAGCATTTTAATATTATTCCTCATTTATTTTATAGTCACATACTGATGGCTGTGAACTGATATTCTTATTTGTAGGTCAACATGGCCTGCCTTTGGGGTGTATGACCCATGCAGTTGCATCGGCCTCTATTACTGGGGATGGTGCCACAGCTGGCTTGGCACAAGATTCTTGCAACATCACGACTCTTAGGCCCTGTTCACACAGGGTATTTTGGCGCTGCTTTTGATACAGAAACCGCGTCGTAAACCGTGCAATAAAAAAACGCTGCAAAAAAAACCCGTGACAAAGAGATAGTGCAGGCAGGTCAAAATTTAGCCTCAAAATTTGTTCAGGAATTTTGAGGCAGAATTTTCCACCTGCAAAAAAACTCAGTGTGAACTTTTAAATATGCAAAAAATAGCATTAATTTGCTGCAACCGGACAATTTATTTTCTATCTTAAAAAAAATGCTGATTATTAATGCTTTAGAATAATTATCACAGTCTGAGGCATTAAACTTTTTTTTATAACAGATGTAATGATGTGAATATTTTGCCGTTTTCCTTTTAATGTTAGTACATGTTGTTTCTCTGTATAGGTTTTTATGGGTTGTGCTAAAAGCATCACATGAAACCCAACTACATATGCATTGGGAGCAATCTCTATAAATTCTTAGAATATGCACAAATCAATCACGGTCTGCACAGGAGACTATAAATATATTTTGTCCCAAATCCGTGAAATCGGGGCTGGCACAAGGTATACATTAGGGAAGCAGCTCCCTTTCTCTAGATAATAGGGATACATAGCATTGTCCCACTAACATAAGCCCCCTTAGATCACATAAAATGACAGCTGTTCTTATGGATCATAGAAATTAGAGCAGCTGTCCAATGATAGCCACTCTATTGTTCTGATGAAAAATTATAATATTTTGTGTTAATGTTATTCCCTGAAATTGAGGCAATATATTACTGGAAACCAGAGACTAAATAGTAAGCAAATGCCTTCACTACTAGACATCGGGAACCATGGTGGTGAACCAATGTCTGCCAGAGGCTAGAGAAATAAACCACTGGACGGTAAAAAACTGTACATCAGAGATTGAGATAGTAAAACACTGGACCCATGAACTAGGACACACAAGCATTGGATGCTATAGACTCGGACACTAAACCACTGGACACATTAATTGAGGTGCTACAGTACGGCTGGATATCAAGAGCTGGCCTCAGGCCCACCAGAGTACCAGAGGATCCGTCAGTGGGCCCAGACTCTGACACAATAATGGACTCCTAAGGTCCAGAAGAAGACAACCCAATTTGGAGTTGACTAGGGAGCGTGCACATGTTCTGGTTAAATGGAGAGTGGGCCTCCAAATACTTTTCCTCTGGTGGGCCCAAGTAACCCCACTCCGATATTGGCTGGGTCACTGTCACTGGACACCTGGGATTTGGGACACAAAATTACTGGACGACATAATAGTCTGCTTACTTGACGGGTAAGGGTGCTTGTTGCCAGCTTTAAATTGGTTACCAAAACAACACATTCTGCCTCTTAATCTGATTTACAAAAATATTTTCCCACAAAATCAAATAAGATTTTTACTTATGTCAGCTCTCCAAGTATACAGTAAATTTATTATACCCACTTTACAAATAATCACAGCGGCTCCAATATATGTGACTATTCTTAGAAACACCCAACTGAAGGAGGATATTTCTGTAATAATTAGCTCCACATTATTGGATCATGCTTCATCTATAAAGTCATTAAAACTTCAATGAAGTGTTCTAGTAACATGCCGTCCTCTCTGTGTTGGTCTTGGTCGCTTTTGACTTTGCAGAATCCTATATAAAAGGGTTTATTTTGCTCAGTTGCGAGCGAGTTGAACTGAAGGGCAGTCCTAAAGCAGTTAAGTAATTAAGGGAAAGTCAGTGACAGCTAAAGCGAGGCCTGGACAGAGACTGGCTCCATTGAGCCGGATTAATGACAGCGGCCGTCCACTACCACCATTAGCATGTGATCATTAATTATAATACTCTGTCAATAAGATCTGCGACCTTCTTACGATCACGGGCATTTGTCTAAATTACATGCAAAATGTGCTACAATGTCGCCTTAAACCATGCCCGGGGCTCCCATTTATTCATTCTGATGAACACGTTAAAGTTTCCAAATAGCCTGAAATCGGTGATGAACATGTTGAAGAATAAAATTGGCTTTTTGATTAGAAAGAATTGACTAAACAGTTTAAAAAAAATCTATAGGTTAAGAACATGTCACCAGTATAAACATAGGGGGAGGGGAGGACCCCTAAACCCTAAGTTCTCAACCTGTGGTACGCACCATGTGGTTAGCGGGTACTTGCTATGGCCTTATGTTGTGTTTTTAATAGGGGGCACTTTGTTGTAATTTATCTCAGTAGGAGGATACATGGCTAAGGAACATTGAGAAACATTGCTCTAAAAAATCCTAGTGGTTACCCTTTTTGTGATCTTTATGCATTACAATAATTAAAGAAGCACGCAGGTGTATTTTTTTCCCGCCTCCCCCCCCCCCATCCCCGTTTGAATATGTGGTGACATGTAGTGTAATGTTGTGTATCAACTTACCTGGTTCTGTATTTCACGGGTAGCCGCTCCATGGCCGCTGGGTCATGAGATCATCACTGTAACTACTTGAATCCATCTGCTGTACTGACCGGAAGTCATTGTCTCAATGCAAGTCTATGAGAGCCTAGATACGAGTCTCGTAGACTTGCATTGAGAAACTGACCTCCGCTATCTACAGTAGATGCTGAATTATTCAGGGAGTCAGAGTGAGCATCACGTGACCCAGAAAGGAAATGGTACCCATAAAATAAAGCACCAAGTTGAGACACAAATTTACATTACATATTAAATGACAATTAGACTGGTCATATGATCGTTATAGGTGGGATTTGACCTCTTGAACCCCACTGTAGACAAGGAGGGGCCCCAAGTCGCGATTTCCAGCCAATGCATAGACAACATGCATAACCACTCTCCATAAAAACGAAGATGTGATCATTTTTTTCCTGATCTCTTCCATTTTCCGCTGGAAGAAATCTGAAGGGGACAGGGCTTTTGTAAGGGGCTAGGCTTTTGGTGTCTGGTCTCCTATTACAGATAGAGCACTGGGAGAGGGCTCCTGCTGCAGCCAGTTGCCTTACAGCCAGCATTTTGAGAAGGAGGGGAAAATGTCTGATTTCCTGGGCCAAATATCAAAGAATTCTTTATGTATTATGATTAAAGGAGAGGAATATGTTAAGGGAAAAATTACTGGGATTTTATATATATATATATATATATATATATATATATATATATATGTGTGTGTGTGTGTGTGTGTGTGTGTGTGTGTGTGTGTGTGTATTTCCTACAATCTGTTATTTAGTTTCTAATCATCTTAATCATTGTTGATCATCTTGTGTACATTTATTTAGCTGTGGTGAGGTGTGTTGTCTGTTGGCACCCATATATATATATATATATATATATATATATATATATATTAAATATACCTTGATCTCCTGTTCTCTGAATTCCTCTGCCTCGGCTATAACTATATAATAATATCCTGGCATGTAGCACTCTCTCAACTTTATAAAAATAAACCAGTTGATGCTCGTGAATCCATTCTGATAGTCATCCAGGCATTTCCAAACATCCAAAGGGTTGGGAAGGATCTGTCAGATTCCAGAGATTTAAGGAGGTACGTAGGAGGTTCTAAATCAGGAAATACTGGAAAAAAATTGAGGAGACGGTAATTAACCTAAGTCCTTGTCTATTCTTATCATCAATCTGTTCAACCTATTTTAAGGGAAGAAGGAGAGACAACCTTACTATTAATACCACTCTAACACAGTATTTTGTGACCTAGATGTTTATTTCCCCTAACTAACCTTAGACCCTATAAATCCTGGGAGTAGTTTGTATTGTGTTTTAAAAGCAAGAGTTTTGTTTCTAGAAAATATTACTACTACAACTCCTACTACGTCTACTACTTTGTTAGCAAGTATAAAACAACATTATAGGGTCACAGCAACATGTTGAAACATGGGGGGAGATTTATAGTATTCTGGCGTTAAAAAGGTGCAAATTGTGGCGCACGCATGTTTTATGCTAGAATTTCCGACTTTTTTCACTTTATGCCACTCACACGGCTTGTCTAAAAAATGGTCGAGACTTATCTGTAGGGGACCCGACAAGTTTAATATGATTTATGCCAGAAATTGGTGTAAATTATAGCATAAATCTACATCAGCTTCTAGTTGTCGCAGATTTGTGGCAAATATGAAACAAATGTATTAAGAGGGGTGCGCCTTTTATTAAATTTGTCACATCTCACTCCAGTGGACTTATGTCTAAGACTAGTGTATGAAACACCAGTCTTAGTAAAACTTGGCCCTGGTCCATAAAAATATCATAATTATTCTATCACATATGACGCTAAAAGTTAAAATTTACAATACAATACATCCTACGGGACAAGTCACCCGACTCCTAAGCATTTCAAAATAAAATCCTTAACTCCTTCATAAACCAGCCAGTTTGGGCATTCAAGACCCGAAGAATCTTTTTGTTTTTGCCTTCCCCAATCCTGACCGTCATAACTTTATTAATTTTACTCCAACATGACTGCATGAGAGTGTGGGAAATGGCAAAACTGGGAAAATGTCCCCCACTTCACCATGACCACTTTCAAAAATAAGTGAGTTCAGGATATTCAAAAATGTGGATAATTCTGGTCTTCATTCTGCCCTTTACTGTCCTGTGTCTCTCCCCTATTTCTCCTACTGCTTCTTTTCACTATCCCCTTCCATCATCCAGTTATCTCGTCCCTGAATGGAGAGGGACCCCTTGCCTTCTGTACCCCATAGCAGCTACTATCTCTGTTACCTGGTAGTTATGTCCACTACAAACAGTAGAGATCCAAACCCAATGAATAGCAGCCACAGGGAAATCAAATACCAATCAGTTGCCCCCAGAACCTATTGGAAAAACGATAGACTATTATTTACGCTGGTCTATATTCTACCCATGGGTTGTAGTTTACTGACAACCTATAGCCTGTTGCTGGGCTGCACGGAACTCAGGAAGAAATTTGAGCCCCCGCTTTTGATTGAAGTGGGAGCAATTCGTCTTATGAGGATTCATTAGGTAAAAACAGATCATGCAATTCACTAAGATATTAGCCTCCAAACTTCAGGTGAACTTTATGTTTCCTTCAAGGTTCACTGGTGTCCTTCCATACTCCAAAAAACATACTGATAGGGCAAATGGCTTTCTATGGAATTGACACTAGTGTGCGTCTGAGATAGGAAAATGAGATTGTGACCCCCATTGGGGACAGGGACTGAAGTGGATGGTGACAATCTCTGTACAGTGCTGTGAAATATGTTTGTGCTATATAAGCAATGTAAAATAAAAATAAAAATGGGGAAATAAATAAAGACACGTCCTTTATGGGATAAACATGGACAGTTCTATAATCATACAGGTAAATGCCTGATAACATAAGAAGAAAACAAATAATCATTAAACGTTTCCTCATGCCAAAGGTGTAGCCAAGAGGCTGGAGGGGCCACTTGGTATTTAGATGCAGATGCCAGGTGAAGAAAAGCCTAGCCAAGATTTAGAACCTACAAAGAAGAAAACAAAAAAAAAAACCACAAAAAAAAAACACAAAAAGCACCTAACATTTTTTTTAACTCCTTTTGATACATTTTTGTTTATTGTTTCAAAATTTGGTCCAGATTTATTTCTTTTTCCAGTATGGAGCACAATCCGAGCCACACAGAATCAGGTAAACATGTTGTAATTATGGGTTTTAGGTCTTGAAAGATGTAAAATAATAATAATATTGTTGTACCGGAGTTCCCTGCCAGACTTCCTAATTACTAATTACCTTACACAATGCTTAGAGTAGGACTAATTACACCAATACAGTTCATGACCATCCATACAGTATAGCAGTACACAGTATGTAAATTCAGTCTCACCTACGGTTTAATAACACGAGGTCAGTTCTACCCACGTTTCTTCAAAAACATTGCGTTCAATTATGTAATAAGGAAAGGTTGTAGATAGCTGTTAACTGTTAAAACCAATGTGGTTTCTTGCTTTGTCTACAGGAGAGAAATAGTCTACAGCTTCCCTTTTCTGTCTTGCAAAATCAGTGAGTTGAACAGGTGTGTGTAATCGTGAACCGCAGCCACGACTCAAACTGTTGCCGGTCTAAAAATTCCATCGGCCCATCATACGTGGGTTTAGAAGTTGCACAAGATTTATTTTTTTTCTATTCTTTCGAAGTTCTCTTTTATGACTCATGACCATGTGTGTGAATGTAGGTGATTTCTATTATGGAGCAATTACAAAAGCATTTCCTTTAACTTGCTGACCTGTACTTACTTTCTTTATTGTATTCATAGCTACCAAAAAATTCTCTTTTACAATGGTTCTTCATTATTTTAGCTTCTAGACTCGTACCTGCAGAAAACAGTTGGATCTCCATGGCATACAGATGTAGCCAAGTTTATCTTGACTCTGATAACTTGCTGCAGCGTCATACCACACAACAAAAGCCATTGAGAAGTCAAGTTAAAGATTCTTGCCACTGTGTATTTAAAGTGGCTCTGTCACCACATTATAAGTGGTCTATCTTGTACATGATGTGATCGGCGCTGTAATGTAGGTGACAGCAGTGTTTTTTATTTAGAAAAACGATAATTTTTGACGGAGTTATGACCTATATTAGCTTTATGCTAATGAGTTTCTCAATGGACAACTGGGCGTGTTTTACTATATGACCAAGTGGGCGTTGTACAGAGGAGTGTATGACGCTGACCAATCAGTGACCAATCAGCATCATACACTTCTCTCCATTTATTTACTCTGCACACAGCGATATAGCTATATCGTTATGTGCAGCCACATACACAAGCACTAACATTACTGCAGTCTCCTGACAATGAATAGACATTACCTCCAGCCAGGACGTCATGTGTATTCACAATCCTGACCACTTCTCTGCACGTCTCTGTGATTTACAGCATAGCAGGCATAGTCTCGTGAGATTACGCTGTAAACTGTCATTTACAGCGAGATCTCGCTGTGCTGTGCTGTAAATCACAGACGCTACAGAAGTGACAGGATTCTGAATACACGTCAAGTCCTGTCTGGAGGTAATGTATATTCACTGTCAGGACACTGCAGCAACGTTATAGTGTGTTTATGTGGCTGCACATAGCGATATAGCTAGATCACTATGTGCTGTGTAAATGAATGGAGAGAAGTGTATGACGCTGATTGGTCACTGATTGGTCAGCGTCATATACTCCTCTGTATAACGCCCACTTGGTCAAAAAGTAAAACACGCCCAGTTGTCCATTGAGAAACTCATTAGCATAAAGCTAATATAGGTCATAACTCCGTCAAAAATGATCGTTTTTCTAAATAAAAAACACTGCTGTAATCTACATTACAGCGCCGATCACATCATGTACAATATAGGCCACTTATAATGCGGTGACAGAGCCTCTTTAAAGTGTAGCTAAACATATGACAAACTTCTGACATGTCATAGTGACATGTCAGAAGTTTGGATTAGTGGGGGTCCAAGCACTGAGACCCCCACCAATCGCTAGAACGAAGCAGCTGAAGCGCTCGTGTGAGCGCTCAGCCGCTTCAAGTCTGTTGGGCTTTTCCCAGAAACAAATGTATCAGTGTACGGACTCAATAGAAAGTCTATGAGCCCGTACTCCGATACATCGGCTTTCTGGAAAAAGCCGAACAGACAAGAAGCGGCTGAGCGCTCACACGAGCGCTTCAGCTGCTTCGTTCTAGCGATTGGTGGGGGTCTCAGTGCTCGGACACCTACCAATCCAAACTTCTGACGTCACTATGACATGTCAGAAGTTTGTCAAACATTTAGCTACACTTTAAAGGGTAAATAAACGTTTGACAAACTTCTGACATGTCATAGTAACATGTCAGAAGTTTTGCTTGGTAGGGGTCCGAGCACTGAGACCCCCACCAATCGAAGTGGCAGAAGTGCTCGTGTGAGCGCTTGATTTTTGTTCGGATTTTTCCGGAAATCAATATATCGGAGTACGGACTCAATAGAAAGTCTATGAGCCCGTACTCCAATATATCGGCTTTCCGGAAAAAGCCGAACAGAAATTAAGCGGATGAGCGCTCACACTTCTGCCGCTTTGTTTTAACGATTGGTGGGGATCTCAGTGTTCGGACTCCCACCAATAAAAACTTCTGACATGTTACTATGACATGTCAGAAGTTTGTCAAAGGTTTAGTTACCCGTTAATGCGTTAAAAGTCAAGATAAAGATGACTACATATGTATATCCGCTACTAGTGTGTATCTTCATAAGGAGTGATGTAGAAGTGAAACTCTGTTTCCTCTATAGGTATAGACATGGATCAATAAAGGTTCCTGGATGTGTCACCCTATCCCATCTTTTTGTAAAAAAGAAAATAGAGAATACTAATGCCGTAATTCTATTAAAATGATAGTGCCATACAATTACAATTACGCCACTATACAGTGCACACATAACACTAACATTCAGGACCTATAAAGTGGCACCCCATAGTTAACACATTAAAATATTCCTCTAATAGTGCTACATAGTACCCAAATAACACCAACATACATCATAGCACCATACAGTGAACATACAACAGTACAGAATAAGCAGCACTATATAGTGCTTGAATAATACTCATACACAGTACCCAAATAATAACGCAGCTGCCATCATGATATAAGTTTGTGATAAGTCTCTACAGAGGATGTTTAAAGTGGGTCACGTGCAGACATGAGGGTTGTTTTTTTTATGTCTATGCTGCAAAATAGCCCTGCCGGCAAAGAGTATATCCCAGGGTGACCGGATAATTTTTTGCAGATACTCCCGCAAGCTGCAATATTGAAGAATCCCTTTATGATACCCAGTCAACCCAAGCTATACTATTTCATATAGGGTGATTCTCTCTTTGTGTCATGCTCCGCCCCTTCTGGCCCTGCACTAGGCATAACACAGTACAACAGTTTTGCCCAGAAGGTTCCTTTAATTTAACCCTGGAACATTATTGACTGCCTTTGTGGGTTTAGAAGCAAATAGTGATCAGTTGCCTGAAGAGTTTTGTTTTAGGTTCTTCTAACCAAATATGTAATTCTGAGTGAGGTTGCACTGGATGAACATTTGTCCATTTCTATCCTATATAATTAAGTCACAATGTTAGGTCATAGAATAATAATTCATCTTAAGTCATACAATTCCTGTCAGCCATTAAGATTACCTGCGGGAATGGTCACACTGGAGACTGTAAGTCTGAATTATTTTTACCTTTATTTTTTTCCCTTCTTTATGCTTTTAATGACACATTAATAACGTGTAACATATTTTGCAGATTATTCGAGTGCTTGGAAATTAGTATATTTTCCATACGCCCCCACAGAGATGCCAATAATCCTCCCACTACATTCATACTCCTCTACGAACTCACCTACTTAGACCAGTGTTTGTTCTGGATGACTGAACCTCACAGAACTGGAATATTCTCTAATACAAATACTCAATATTCACCACTGTTGTTTCCTTGCATGCCAATTGCTTGGTAAATAATGCCTTGATTTATATATTACGAGTCTTTTCCTGCTTAAGTCATTAGGAATAGTTCCCTTTGTTGTAAAAGTACCTTTATCATTCCGTAACAAGGAGTAAAATGTCATGTTCAACATAATTTGGTTGCTGTCTCCTGTGTCTGGTAATGTGTCCTGTGCCGTGAAATGAACCGGAAAAAGAGAACAAATAGAAAAGTACTACTACATTTATATCTTTAGTCTGCAAGTTTTTCTAAAACTTCCAGGAACAAACATTTTAAATCTAGCAAAAACAATAGGAGTTCTTGTCCTACTAGGAGGGGTTAACTAAAGGGTAGATCTTATATTGCTTGATCTCCATTCCAGGCAAATCAGTGGTAAAGGCTTCTACTTCAGCAAGCTGCCGCCCGACCGAGAAAAACTGAGACAATAGAGCAAATGTATAGTGTAGCAAATGGTAACAAGTACAGACATAACAATAGGATTTATGTATGAAAACTAATGCAAGGACAGTTGGTGCAATTTTCGAAATGCTTTTTATTAAAAATAATTTTTACTTTTTGAGATACAGCTGCTTTGTATCCTGTAGACAGAGCAGCTGTAACTAGCGCTGAAACCTGAATGCGTCAGGTCAGCGGGACTGACGGGTTCAGTGTCAGTGGGTCCTGCGTTTCTCTGACACGCAGGATTGAGCTGTTACCGATCACATCTAAATTCATGACTTAGATGTGCTCGATAATAGGTCAGTCCTGCTGACCTGATGGATTCAGGTCTCAGCACTAGATACAGCTGCTCTATATATACAGGATACAAAGCATCTGTATCTCAAAAAGTAAAAATTATTTTTAATAAGTTATTTCGAAAGCTGCACAAAACACACTGATAGCCGTTTTTATTTAAAAAAAAAAAAACAATTTCAAAGGTTTGCATAGCCTTTAGTTGGAAAAAAAGACAAACTTAAATAGGTTTTCCCACAAAAGACATTTATCACATATCTATAGGATCGATGATAAATGTATGATTGATTGGACCATAACCGATTACTAGAATGGGGATCTCGGGTCTCCCGTTCCTCCTCACCACATGACCACAGTAAGGAGAAATTTAAACAAATCAGTGGATGAGCATGCTATCGCTCCTTTTAAAGTCTATGGGGCTGACGGAAATATCCGAGCGGTCTAGTGATCAGTGGGACTTCCAGCGATGACACATTTCCCGCCTATTCTGTCTTTGTGGAAAAAACACTTTATGGCTAATGCATATTGTATTGTCACATGCATACAGGGCCGCCATCAGGAATTTCAGGGCCCCATACAGCTAAATTTTCTGGGCCCCCCTTTTACTGCTGGCGGGGAAAAAGACACCGACGCCTCCCATTGTAATCAATGGGAGGCATTTTCGGGCCGTTTTTGACGAGTTTTGCGACGCGGTTGCCGCGTCTAAAAAAACTTGCCAAAATACTCAGTGTGAACATAGCCTTACACGTATAAATTCCCTGCGAGTGGTGCAGCACCCCAGCCTACTGTATAATGACATTCTGCAGCTTTCTGTCTTCCTGCTTCAGTTCCTCATGATTTTCAAGATCTCTGCCTGCTGTCTGTGAATGAGAACATTAAAACCAGTGCTGGCTTATTACTTTCACAGCTGATGGTCTTGTATCAGTGTAGATAAGAGCCATCTGCCTGGAGTCCAGCACAGGAGAGGGGTTTGTGCTGTTGCTGCGTTTAGCTCACAGATGATTGACTGATACATTGTAACAAACCTTCTTATATACAACTTTAACGCCATACAGCCCCCTCTGTAGAGAACTCCATACAGCCCCCACTGTAGAGAACGCCATACTGCCCCCCTTGTAGAGAACGCCATGCAGCCCCCTCTGTAGATAACGCCATACAGACCCCCTTTAGATAACGCCATACAGCCCACCCCTGTAGATAATGCCATATAGCCCCCCCTGTAGATAACACCATATAGCCCCCGCTTTGTAGATAACGGCATACAGCCCCCTCTGTAGATATCTACAAAGGGGGCTGTATGGCGTTATCTACAGGGGGTCTGTATGGCGTTCTCTACAGTGGGGGCTGTATGGTGTTATCTACAGGGGGGGCTATATGGCGTTATCTACAGGGGGGCTGTATGGCGTTATCTACAGGGGGGTCTGTATGGAGTTCTCGACAGAGGGGGCTGTATGGAGTTCTCTACAGAGGGGGCTGTATGGCGTTATCTACAGAGGGGGCTGTATGGCGTTCTCTACGGGGGTGGGTGTATGGAGTTATCTACAGGGGGGCTGTATAGCGTTACCCACAGGGGGGGGCTGTATAGCGTTACCTACAGCGGGGACTCTGTATGGCGTTCTCTACAGTGAGGGCTGTATGGCGTTATCTACAGAGGGGGCTGTATGGCGCTAACGCCATACAGCCCCCCTGTAGGTAACGCTATACAGATACCCTTGTAGGTAACGCTATACAGCCCCCCCTGTAGGTAACGCTATACAGCCCCCCTGTAGGTAACGCTATACAGCCCCCCTGTAGGTAACGCTATACAGCCCCCTTGTAGGTAACGCTATACAGCCCCCCTGTAGGTAACGCTATACAGCCCCCCTGTAGGTAACGCTATACAGCCCCCCCTGTAGGTAACGCTATACAGCCCCCCCCCCCTGTAGGTAACGCCATGCAGCCCCAACCCCCCCTCAAAAAAAAATCTGACCTACAGTGTGTCCTACAAAAGACATGTGCGACCGGCGCTCCATTCATTTCTACGGAGCTGCCGACACAGACCCCGGAAGTCCGAGGTTTGTGATGGAGAACTTCAGGGGACTTTCAGTCCCCCGTTCTCCCTATCAATGCCAGCGATCACACATGTATCCCCTGTCCTGTGGATAGGGGATACATGTCTTTTGTTTAATGGCAGAGCGGGGAGATATCTCCCTGCTCTGCTGTAGTGTTCAGTGGCGTCGCGCTGTAGCAGCCATAGCGGCTGCTAGCGGAGCCTCCGGCCATGGTGGGGGCCCGTGCCGGCGGGCGACACGAGCCCCCTCATGCCACGGGCCCCCGGCGGTAGTAACGCCACTGGCCGGGCCCCTTACAGAAGTACCCCTAATACCCCCTGATGGCGGCCCTGCATGCATATACTGTACTTATATTCTGTATGTCGGCACACTGTTTCCCTATTGTCCGTATTACACACTTGTAGGCATTCAGTATGCTTTTATATGTTTTTTTTGCTTTTTGTTGTATTATACTTTGTATGTGTTATGCCTGCGGTCGCTGACCGCCGGCACGTTGCACTCACCGGCGGCCGCAAACGCAGGACACTTGGAGTTTGCCGGCATCTCTTTCCCCGGAGACGCCAGCACACACGGCTGCACTGCTCCATTGTTTCCCCTAGGGTGTGTGTTCTCGCTCCCGGCCGCGCACCTGTAAAATGGTCCCTAGCCAATCCCAATGCAATCTGGCTTATAAAAAGGACTCCTCCTTGCCTGAGCGTTGTTGTGTCTTCCCATGTTTGTTTGCAAATGGTCCCTTAGTTGTATCTTGTATCCCATATCCAGTAATTGTGTTTGTTCCGTGTCTGAGTCGAGTTCACCATCTGTGCCAAGTGTCATCTGTGCCAAGTGCCTGTCACGCCAAGTGTCTGCCAAATCTTCTGTCCAGGTACTCTTGTCCTAAAGACTATTACTGACTATTGTCGGCCAGCTGCTACTCCGATACGGCGGAGCGGCCTAGTGGGTCCAGATACCCCATAGACGTGACAGTATCTCTGGTCTAAACCGTGGACAGGACTGGATTAAGGTTGGTTGGGGCACCAGTCAAACCTCAGGAATCCTGACCCCCCCCCCCCCCCCCAATTTCAGAGGCATACAGAAGAGCTGGCAGCGCCTGGCCATCTTCACTGATGTTTATGGGAGTTATGAAGACATCTAAGCCAGCGGCTTCCTTAGAGAGAGCCACATCCATGCATGGCCAGCTCTCTGCCTCTTCTCGGCTGGATAGGATCACCGAACGGTCATCCAAGTTGGTGGAGACACCATAGCATGTGCCCCATGAGCCTTCCTTTTATGAGAATTCCACCGTCCACATCCCCTAAAAAAAGAGACAAACATAAAAATTTATATATACAGCCAAAACATTCCCTAAAGATTACATGGTTTGTGAATATTTCTACTTTCCGTCTTTTTTATCAGACACCGACTATATCTAAAATCCTTATTTTTACCTCCACGTTACAACTGAATTGCACAATTAGTATAAGTTCTTAGAGGCCATGCTATCGCTCTGCATATTTATAGCTCAATCATTACACTTGGAGAGAATTGCAAATTATACAACTACTAAATAGCTTCAACCACGCAGCCATCCCGAATTTACTTTACTTAGCTGCAGACGACGGAAAATGAGGGTATTTAGTGACCATCTTGGGTGTTGTTGTTTAATTTCTTCATCAGGTGATAATTGTAACAACCGAGCCAAACAATTTGGCTTGGTTCATACATTACTTTGATATCACGGTTAAAACGCACATTTCGTAGCTGATGACCAGCTGTTTTATTAAAGATCGTATCATTTCAGGGTGTTGGGAGATATCCTGTAAAAATAGTCACATACGGTAGAAAAAGAGCTTTAAATTGCCACAGAACATAGAAGAAAGACACGTCCTTGGCTATAAGTGCCATTTGCTGTCTTTTAGTTTTCATTAATTTAATTTATTTTTTTAATTTTAAAGCAGTATTTGCCTAGGGTTCCTTGGACCCTCCAGAGGAGATGATCCTGAGGGCCCATCCTCCATCCATGTAAAACACATACGTGTCCACTTTTAATTGCATTGTATTTTTGGTGGATATTATTCTACACACATGATATATGATCAATAAGATCTAATAAGTTATTACTGAATCAACCCCTAAGAAATAGACCCTAATGGCAAGAGATTGGCTCCAAAGTCAGCTCCAAATGGGGTTGTCTTCTGCTAGAATATTGGGGCCCATTATTGTGTTAGAGCAACGGCCCACCGGGGATCTCCTGGTACTCTGGTGGGCCAGTCCTAGTCTGTTTTAAAGGGACACTAAACTTGAAAATCAAGGCAAAAATAGTAAACGGAATTGAAATGCCTATTTATCAGTAAATACAACTTTTTGTTTGCCTCCAAAACATACATTACAACAGAACTCTGACAGAGAAAACACTGATTCATGTCCTATTAGTCCCCTCCATGTTACCATGGGGAAGGGGCTTCACTAAAGGGCAGGTTTTAGCTTGTCAGGCAAAAAGGGGAAGGTTTCTGCTGCAGAAAGCTGCCTCCCAGCCTGAGAGAGTGTAACCTAAGCCTCCCCATTTTCCTAATTGTATGATTTGAAATGCATTAGCACTAGAGGAGGAAAAATTAGGGGGAGACAAAATGATTGCCTCTAGAGACGTATACAACATATATCTCTTTCTTTTTTTTATCCTGTTCATTGCTGTGTGGACTGAAACAAGATCAAGTAAAGGTGGTAAGGGTTTCTGTTTATTTTATAAACTTTGGTGTCGTTTTAAATTCATTTTTCCTCCTATATATAGTATGATATCTGAGAATGGGGAGAATCAATGTGTCTACAAAGACTTTCTGGTTTTAATATTTTTTCCTTCCTCGACCGCGACCACCACATGGGTTTATAGCAGCCAAGGATTAATCAATTTGGCAGTCAACTAAAGAAACCTCGACAACAAACAACTGACGCTTATTTAGAAAATGGCACAAGCTGGTCGGTGTTCAAAGCTTTGAAAGGTGTTTTACTTCAGCGCTGAACGACGAATACATTAATTGATGTCATCTCACTCACTTTCATTTGCATTTGTGGTTATGATATATGACACCGAAAACATGAAATTAAATTGAAATTGTATAATCAGACATTCCTTCATAACAGGCCAAATATAATTACCTATATAGATTATGTCACCAGAATACTCCCTGGAATAAAATCTTTGCAAAATTAACTCAGAACAGTAACCGGCATACTCAGATAACAAGAAATAAGGGGTAATGTAATTGTCTTGTCAGGGATAGACACAGCGTTTATATAGGAGATGTCCCACAAATGTCACTCCACAAATGTCACACCAGGAGCAGTGTTGCCTATACAGTGCCCGGCTGCACGGCCGCGCACCTTCCACGATCCGCCCGCTTAGTAAACTTTAAAGTAGACAAGAAGACTGTATGGGAAAAGAGGGGGGGGGGGAATCCTCCAGCTCACCGTTTGTAAACTTTATCCAAATAGCGCTCGGATCCCCGCAAGGCCAGCGGTCCAATAGTAGAGACAAGGAAGAGACTGTGATCCAGCGCTTGTGCGTAATTAAAAGGAATCTAAGTTCCAATTTTATTGAAATTCGAGTTAAAAGTATAAGTTCAAAGTACTGACGGGTGTATCGCAATTATATTTCACCTACGCGTTTCATACACATAGTGTCATAGATCCAATCAATCTAAACAAACGGATTATAAACACCGGGTTAGACATTGAACATCTGCATATGCCATGATGAAGGACACTGCACGTGTCTGAAACGTGTAGGTGAAATATAATTGCGATACACCCTTCAGTACTTTGAACTTATACTTTTAACTCGAATTTCAATAAAATTGGAACTTAGATTCCTTTTAATTACGCACAAGCGCTGGATCACAGTCTCTTCCTTGTCTCAACTTTAAAGCCCAAGGTTTCTTTAGTTGACTCCCACTGTCACGGGTGGCAGGCGGATGCAGTGGCGTCGAGGGGGCCCTGGTGCTAGCGGCAGCCACATTCACTTTTGTGTGTCCTGTGTATCTGTGTTCACTTGTATAGGCCTGCAGCCTATACGGCGCGGGGAAGACTCCCTGTGCACGCCGGCATGATAACGTTACTGCATCACGCTGGTCTGCGCATGCATCCCGCCCGCAAGGCTGAGCAGCGCTCCGTTTGTCGCGGGAACGGGGCAAGGTAAGTAGAATATTTTTTCTTTTTTTTGGGGGGGGAGCTGTGTGGCAATATACAGGGGAGGGATTGCTGTGTAGCACCATATACAAGGGGGGGCTGTGTAGCACTATATACATGGGGGGATTGCTGTGTAGCACTACATACAAGGGGGATTGCTGTGTAGCACTACATACAAGGGGTGATTGCTGTATAGCACCATATACATTGGGGGGATTGCTGTGTAGCACCATATACAAGGGGGGATTGCTGTGTAGCACTATATACAAGGGGGGATTGCTGTGCAGCACTATATACAAGGGGGGATTGCAGTGCTGCCCGAGCAGGCTTAAAGGTTCCTCTGGCACATAAGAAGATCCCAGTATTATAAATGACACATGGTAGGTGGGGACCCTGTTACCGATCTTGCTCTGGGGTCTAGAATCTTCACGCTACGTCAATGTCTTTATTTACAAATCTTGAATCAGAATCGCCGGATTTAAAGGGGTTGTCTAGTCCCAAAAAATGTATGGCCTATGCACAGGGTAGGCCCTCAATTACTGATCGATTGGGGTCCCAATCCTGCCCCCATCCCATCAGCAGTTTCGAAGGGTCCGCAGTGTTCTTATGAGTGCTGTTTCCCTTTCATCTCCTTTACTTCTATGGGAAAAGGCTGTAATACTGTGAATCGTCAGCGATTTTACAGTGTGAGCAGTAAAGGAATTGAGCAGTACTCGTAAGAGTGCTGCGGCCCATTCAAAACAGTTGATCGGCGGGGTGGCTGGAGTCGGACCCCAACCGATCAGATATTGATGGCCTATCCTGAGGATAGGCCATTTATTTTTTGGGACTGGATGACCCCTTTAAGCCCTTCTGGCCTTGCTGCTAATCCAGGCCTGAATGTGAAGTCTTTGTCAATACATTTGCTATGGCTACTAGGGGAATGTGAAGCCAAGGCAATATATAGAGGCAGGCTCTGACTTCCATAATAAATCCGGTATGGATGAACTTTGACAAGTGAGAAGAATGTACTATTATTGACACATGTTCTACACTTTCATAAACCTGGTGATGGGTGATGAAAATGTCATAAAATCAGCAACTCCAGGGCTCCACAGATTTTATGACTAGTTGTATAAGAAACTGATGCATACCCAATTCTTTTTAATATCTGTTTCACTGGTGGAAAATATGTTTAAATGGAGTAATAACTTAAATCCAGTCACCTGATAAATACACACTCTATTCTCCGGCTCATGTGCACAAAAATAGGACATTTATATGGCGAAGACGCTATTGAAAGCAGCAAATTACACTCATCTGTCACATTTTGTCAGTCGTTTTAATATGACACTTTCCGGAAACATTAAATGATTACTCCGGCTAAGTTTTCCTGTAGATCTGAAAGTTATGCTCCTTGTCACAGTAAATTCTATCAAATATCATAAAATGTGTCTATTTCTGAGTACAGCCAAATATATAGCGCGTTTTATGTCTAAGCTTCCAAAAGGTTTAAAGGGGAGAAGAATAATCCCTGTGGCGTAAGTGGTTTTTAAAACAGAGCTCGGCATCGTAACTATGGAAAAAGTACGTTTTCAATCAGTGCTGAAAGTTTCAATGACATGCAAACTACACAGCTTTGTCGGACTTGGGTGAAGTCATGTAGCAGGTTCAGTAAAAACAACATAATGGAAAGCAGTCCCTTTCATAGTGATGGCCGTTCCTCTTCAAGTACAGATGTAGCAGAGCTGAATTGTCACTAGGCTCTGTTGCTTATGCACTGTATGGTAGAGCAGAGCTTGCCATTGATCTGTTTCTTTTGTGCACTGTGATAACTCACTGACTTGAAGTGTCTTTTATGTACATTTCCGTTTTATTCTGTATAACAAGTTAAATAACTTTGCACATACTTTGCATTACTGTATCTGTACCCATTTTCAGTTATTTAAAGGGGTATTATGGTTTCAGTAATTAAATGTTACTCTTTGTATAATGAAAAGTTATACAATTTTCCAATATGCTTTCTGTATCAATTTCTTGTGGTTTTCAAGATCTCTGCTTGCTGTTGTTTCCTTCCGATAGGATGAACATATGTCCTAGTCATGTGATGATCATGCAAGTGCTCTGCTCGTTACAGCTGTAGGACTGATTCGACATATGTATGGCCATCACCTGACCAGGACAGATTTTTAACCCATGGGTAGCCCACCTGTCCCCTGAAGTATACTGTCAGTGGAGACAATCCTTTGTTCCTCTCAAATATAAACGCTACCAGAGGTGTCTATATCTCTACAAGGTTCATGCCACCCTGGTCAACGGATTGCTGGGGTTAACTGGCATGTGAATTTTTTTTTAGTAGGGGCTGGAAATGAAATATCTAAACCAAAAAAGCAATACTTACCTATACTTGCCCCCCGGCGCTGAGGCTCCGGCAGCACTCCAGGTGGTTGTTAACATGCACGTAGCAAGTGACCTCTGCAGTGCGCATGCGCAACCTATCCTTCGTTCAGAGAATCGAGATCCCCGTTCTCGTGATCGGTGGGGGTCCCAGCGGTCGGACCCCTACCGACTAACATGTTATCACATATCCTGTGGTTATGAGCTAACTTTTAATCTTGGGACAACCCCTTTAAGGGTAAAGAACGGGGAGATCCCTTAGACTCTTTGCCAGTGCCAAACCAATTGTGGTCAAGAGGGTCCACATCTAGTGACCTCACAAAATATTGCAACAAATAATAGAACTATAAAAATATGAAAATTTAAAATTTGGCAAACAAAAATACATTTTCTTTTAAAATTTTGGGTTTTTGCTTAGTAACAAATAGCATCTCGTGTTTTACTGCAGATTTTTTAGCACAGTGCATTGAGCAGGAAACATTGAAAAGCGGATATTCACTTTCTGGCATAATGTCGGACCATCTGAATGCATTCAACATCTCCCAAATGGGTACCGTACTAGCTCATGACATGGCTGAGTCAAACATCTGCATTCTACCTTTGAACACATCACAGTAAATTAGAAAATCAAGGTCGTATTAGCTTCACTTTCAAGCAATTCCAATGTTTAGAAAACGTCTGGACCAAAACTGAAATGATGTGTGTTTGCAATTTACTGTGTTTTAGTGACAAAATCAGCTGGAAGCTTAAAATATTATGTATGGAATTTATAGCAAGCCCCACTTACCTTGCTTTTGTGTCCCTTGCTGTCCAGGTCTCTAGTGAGATCAGTCTATAAGCATTACGTCATTGAAAACACAGTCCATTTACTACAAGGGGAAATAACTTAGACCATGGTAGAAATGTTCCCTGCATACAGTAAAAGGAAAACTAGTGACATCACTGGACCACTCCATGTCATAGTGACATCACTCCGTGTCATAGTGACATCACTAAACCACTCCATGTCATAGTGACATGACTCCTTATCATAGTGACATCACTAAACCACTCCATGCCATAATGACATCACTCCATGTCATAGTGACATCACTCCTTATCACAGTGACATCACTAAACCACTCAATTTCTTATTGACATCACTTGTCTTTATCAAATTTATGGGCAACATTTTCACAATATTCTCAACTTTGCCCCTTAAGGTAATTGGACTATAATTCCACCAAGGGGCAAAATAATTTTGTTTGAAAGTCAAGGCCAGGAACTACCTATGCACTGTATAAACCTGTATTCTCCCTCTCCTCACAATCTTACTAAAGACAGTAGATGGCAAATCATGTCACCCTTCTCTCCGACAAGGGATGGGTAGGGAGTGAGAGGGCCACAAGCTCTGGGCCCTCCTTGTCTTGGATGGACGGTTGTTCTTGCATGCATCAACATAGCACCCATAGCACCAAAATCTCTAGACCTTGTGACAATGGAAAAGGACCATTATCATCTGTCTGGTATGGTGTTGGTCTTCTTCTTCAGGCCATAGTGTGGGCATCCCTAGTGCACCCACACTGTACATGGCCAACGTTAGGAGATAGTCCTTCCTATAATGCTATCAAGACTTTGTGAGATCTAATACAACAAACTCGCAATTTCAGGTCAGAAGAGAATATACCTCAATTTAAAATGAGATTCACTTAAAAGAAAAAAAAGGTACACAATGGACATTATCCCACATTTGAAGTGTCAGAGAAAAGAGACTGTATGGCCTTATGCACACGACCGTGCCCGAAATCACTGCCCGTGATTGCGGGCACGGCTGGCCGAGGACAGCCACTTGCATTTTCGGCCAGTGCTTCCGTAGAAAGTATTGGAGCACGGTCCATAAAAAGGATGCTTTCTACAGCCCGGACACCTTCCCGCAAATATACGGGAAGGTGTCCGTGATCAATAGAAGTGAATTGGTCCGTAATTACAGTCCACAATTACGGACAAATTCTACAGTCGTGTGCATGGGGCCTTATATAGTGCTCACCTGGTGATGTCGTGCTAGGAGCACGACTTCCCAGTAGATGTGGTCTTTAAAACGTAGAAATCCAGGGAACTGCAGGCCACAGGTTCGTCCGGATATAAGAGCTTGTCCGGTTTCAATTGATAATGGTACTGTGATATTGCACCTATTGCTAGGTAAATATAGTTTAAAAACAGCCCTTTGTGCGGCGCTGTTCCCCTCCGGTATAATCCTTTTGCTGGTTTTCAATGTCATATGTCCAAGAACAACACTGAGGCCATTTAAATAGAAAGTTCTTTAATTGTGAGGAAGGAGCCGTCACGGCTCCGAAACGCGTCACTTTTATCATCACAAGTAAAGAACTTTCTATTTGAATGGCCTCAGTGTTGTTCTTGGACATATAACACTGAAAACCAGCAAAAGGATTATACCGGAGGGGAACAGAGCCGCACAAAGGGCTGTTTTTAACTATATTCACCCAGCAATAGGTGCAATATCACAATACCATTATCAATTTAAAATTAAATTTTTTTCCCATGATGCATCCTCTATAAATCACCGGTAATGCGATATGTTAACGCGGATGCGGATTACTTCCACGCGTATTTCTGTTTATCTTTGCATTACTCTTTAAGTCATTGGGTCCAGTGCTTTAAAAAAAAGCTTTATTTTCATAGCATTTTATTTTTTTCATTAAAGTAGGTCAGATGTTGTAAATGGAAAATGCCCAAGTTCAAACATGATAAATCATAATGAGCATGGACAGGATCTTGTCAATCCAAAAGGAAAATACTAAAATAGCATTGAAGTTATTCCCATAGTAATGCATGTTTGTGTTGAGCGGGGTGCACTGCTTTAACAATATATAATTTGTCACTAAAAACAAACAAGCTTGAACGTTACTAGAGGTCTCAATGCGTTTCATCTTTCATGTTTTTCAACTGTCCTGAAGTTTGAGAGAAGATTTTATGAGACATGTGTGTTACATTAGCGCAGGTTACATCAGGTCAGGCCATGTGATAAAACAGATTTCAATGCAATTCAGCTTCCCCGCAACTGACTACGCGTTTCACTTCATGAAAAAGTGTTGGACACATTAAAAAAGAATGTCAAGCTGACAAACCAAATGATCTTGTAATCTTTATTAATAGCAAATGGGTCTTAATGTATTCCACTTAAATGGATACTGTCTCTCTCTCTCTCTCTTAGTAATGTCCATACAGTTTATGGTATGAAATATAATGTTGCATAATATAAAATATATATATATATTTTAGACTACACTATTATTACTATTATAATTTTTCTATGATGATCAGAACTTCCCAGTGATTTTATCCATAACATATAAAATGTCATGAACCCCCCATTTCATATATAACTGTTCAGAAACTCAAGTAAACATGGACTACCATTCAGATTATATGGGCCACATATATTTAAATAACCGGGGCCCCTTAGACTTTCTTACTCTTCATCCATCCTCCATTTTGTATTCCACTGTGTACATTTGATGAGCACCTGGAATAGGTAAACTTATTTTTCTAATATGTGAGCCCATATGGAGGAGAATATAAAGATAATATGATCTGTATAGACAATATATTTAGTTGAGCCGTATTAAACAGAGCAGTGAATAATGGTTGGTGAGTGACAGTTTATAGGAGAATGTGGGCCAGATTTATAAACTAATTTTTATTGGCCCCTGATAGCAGTACCACCTGTAGTGCCCTAATGACATCAGTACTACCTGTAGTATTAGGCGTAGCTAAAAGCTCATGGGCCCTGGAGCAAGAATTCAGCTTGGGCCCCCCTACCCCTCCCCAACACCACCAGACCACTGCACGTGCCTATGCTCAGCCATCTTGCCCAGCAGCCCGCATGGATGCCCCCACAGCATAATGCCACCCCCATGGCTGCCTCCACAGTATAATGCCCCTACACAGTATAATGCCCCCATAGCTGCCTCCACAGTATAATGCCCCCCATAGCTGCCTCCACAGCATAATGCCCCCCATAGCTGCCTCTACAGCATAATGCTCCCCGTAGCTGCCCCCACACAGTATAATGCTCTCCATAGCTGCCCCCACAGTATAATGCTCTCCATAGCTGCCCCCACAGTATAATGCTCCCCGTAGCTGCCCCCATACAGTATAATGCTCCTCATAGCTGCCCCCACAGTATAATGCTCTTCATAGCTGCCCCCCATAGTATAATGCTCCCGCAGCTGCCCCCACAGTACAATTCTCCCATAGCTGCCCCTCACAGTATAATGCTCCCATAGCTGCCCCCACACAGTATAATGCCCCCATACAGTATAATGCCCCTGATAGCTGCCACCATACAGTATAATGCCCCCCCCATATCAGCTCCCCATACAGTATAATGCCCCCCATATCAGATCCTAATACAGTATAATGCCGACCATATCATTCCCCCATACAGTATAATGCCCCCTTATATCAGCCCCCTATACAGTATAATGCCCCCATACAGTATAATGCCCCCGCCATATCATTCCCCCATACTGTATAATTCCCCCATTTCAGCTCCCTATACAGTATAATGCACCCATATGAGCTCCCTATTCAGTATAATGCCCCCATATCAGCTCCCTATACAGTATAATGCCCCCATATCAGCTCCCTATACAGTATAATGCCCCCCATATCAGTACCCCATACAGTATCAGTCCCCCATACATTATAATGCCCCCATATGTGCATAATAGAAAAAGAATAAAATTACTTACCTATCCCCGCTCCTGCCTGCGTCGAGCCGCTCATGGCTCAGGGCACAGTGAATGCTGGAGCAAGGAGCCGTCAGCTCCTCGCTCCAGCATTGAATGGAACTGGGACCTCGGTGAGTGACTCGGAGGTCTTCACACGACCCCCCAGGGGGTAGCGACCCATAGTTTGTAATGTATTGTATTATGCAGTTTGCGGTGGAGAGAGGAGGGGGCTGTAATTTAACGACCCCCCGCTCTTCTCTCCCCCGCAAACACAGATCGCACAATACAGTACATTGCTGCCCCCTCTGCAGCTCACCTGGAGTCTTCCAGGATCTTCTGCACTGGCTCTTCCACGCTGGCTGGAACGCCCCTCACGTGACGTCACGGTCACATAGTACACGGAGTGTACCATGTGTCCGTGACGTCTAAGGAGTCCTGCCCGTAACCAGTAAGTCCCGGTGTCACGGCACAGAGAATTTATTTAGTCATTAGCGCGTTGTGTGGCAACGGCGGCCCTGTGGGTCCCTAGGCTTAGGGGCCCGGTCGCTCATGTGACCGCTGAAACCCTTATAGCTATGCCACTGGTCCTAATGCCTTCAGCATATATTTGACTGCAAAGAGTGACGTTGGGCTTAAAGGAAAATTTCACTTTTAGGCCCTGTTCACACTGAGCTTTTTGCAGGCAGAAAAATCTGCCTCAAAATTCCCTGAGGAATTTTGAGGCACAGTTTGACCTGCAAGCAGAACACTTGCTACCATTTTTGCTGCGTTTTTTGTCGCGTTTTTCGACCACGGCCATTGAGCGCCGCGGGTAAAAAGCGCAGCGAAAATCGCTTTTTCTGCATCCCATTGATGTCAATGGAAGGTCAGAGATGGAAACGCCTGAAGAAAGGGCATGACGCTCCTTTTTCCGCTCCCTGGAAAAAAAAAAGCCTCCGACTCCCTTTGAAATCAATGGGAGGCATTTTCGGCCATTTTTTGGCGCGGTTTCCACATCAAAAACAGCGTTAAAAAAACTCTGTGTGACCATAACCTTACACAACCATTTAAAATCCACATAAATTGATGAATCATTTTGCTAATTATTTGCTTTAGTTATCTTGTATCAATTCTCAGTTACATGATGCCTCAACGCACCAAAAAACATGTGTGAAGGAGGCCTTAGAGTGGCCGTACACCTAGAAGCACACAGCCGCTACATGTACTGGTATCCTTATGTTAAGGGTTGGTCAGTTAGGGTTCAGTTTGGAGTTCTGCGGATTTGCTGTGACCATAGAGCAGTGAATTGTGGGAATTTAGTTACTATTTAGGCCATTAATCCGTTAGGTCACACGTCTGACAGCAGAATAAGATAAACTACTGTCTGAATTCTGTTTAAGGCTTCATGCACGCGACCATGCCCGTAATTACGTCCCATAATTACGGGCACGAACAGCCGCAGACAGCCAGCCGTTTTTACGGGCCGGGCTCCCATTATAAAGTATAGGAGCATGGTCCGTAAAATATAAAAATAGCACATGTCCTATTTTTTTCGGCAGGTTTCTACGGCACGGACACCCTCCTGTAGACATACGGGAAAGGGTCCGTCGGCCAAAGAAATGAATGGGCCCAGACCGTAATTACGGTCTGTAATTATGGGCGATTTTACGGTCGAGTGCGTGGGGCCTAAGTCTCTTCATACCGCGTTCTCCTGATGTATACGCCGAATGTATATATATATATATATATATATATATATATATATATATATATATATATACATATACATATACATATACATACACATATCGTGTAGTCGACTACACTTTCCCAAAGGATTTCCGCCCAGGTCTATACCAAAAAGCTATTCTTGCATCCTGGAGAAAAATTTAGCCAAAACTGTGACAATAAACTGCACCAACACTGTGTGATCCTGGCCTGAAGCTGGCCATACATTAGTGATCTCAGACGGACGTTTTTGGAACGATTTGTCTTCCACAGTTGGTCTATGAAGGTTGTCGTTTTGGACAATGACACCATAAGTTAATGAACGACTTTTCAAGGACTGCACCGGACAACGACGAAAAAAATCCAATGCAGAAGATCAAACTTTCCACAGACATCTGCCCTCAGTCGGTGTCTCTCACGCATGTTCAAAAAGAAAAAGTGAATAAAGCAGCACAAGTCCCGGTGTGTGTGATGGTGTCGGGCCGTCCTATATCGGACAAACCCTAGCCGATCATCTACAACATCTCCATTCAAATTCAGACCACAGTTCGTATGGTCACTCTTGCTCATGTCACAAAAAGGCTACGGTAGTCGACAGAAAATCTCTAGCATATTACCAGCTTTAGGCCTTGTTCACACAGCGCAATTAAGGTGCAGTTTTGCATGTATTTTTCTTTTTAAGCCCAAACCAGCGATGGATCCACAAAGAGATGTAAAGGTCTTTCTTTCATACCAATCATTTGTTTAGGATCCACTCTAGGATATAAAAAAAACTGCACCAAAATCTGCACTGTGTGAGCACAACCTTATGATGCTAATGGCCGGATGACGTGATCTCCCATCACAGGACTATGGCATAACCGGATATGTAGTTTCTAAAGCAAAGTTGTCAATCATATTATCTGATCTACAGCAGTGGCCAGTACAGAACGATCTTTCGTTTTTGTTTTTTTTTGTTCTAAAGAATCTATTTTCCATACTAAGTTCTGCATAAAATCTAAGCAGAGAGATAATAAGTATAAAATAACGAAAACTGCAAACATAAATCCCACACATGTTTTACTCCCTCTTATAATTCTTAGATTTGGTAATTTGTGGGCTAAAGGTTTGTCCGTTGATAAAAAAAAAAAACGCAAACATATCACAAGATTAAAAGTTATACAAAATATATAGAATTTACAAAAATGCACCATATATTTTAAGACCCGGACACTTTTTTTTACACTAATTTTCTGTTAGGGCATGCCCAGAAGTGGCGGAGTTCTTCCGCCACTGTCCGCATCAATGCCGCACAGAATCTGTGTTGCAGATTCTGTTGCGGCTTTGCCTAAAATGGGCATTAAATTGATGCGGACTGGCCGTTGCGTATTGAGGTGAAAGTACTTCCCTTCTCTCTATCAGTGCAGGATAGAGAGAAGGGACAGCCCTTTCCCTAGTGAAAGTAAAAAGAAATTCATACTTACCCGGCCATTGTCTTGGTGACGCGTCCCTCTTTCGCCATCCAGGCCGACCTCCCTGGATGACGCGGCAGTCCATGTGACCGTTGCAGCCTGTGATTGGCCTGTGATTGGCTGCAGCCGTCACTTGGACTGAAACGTCATCCTGGGAGGCCGGACTGGAGGAAGAAGCAGGGAGTTCTCGGTAAGTATGAACTTCTATTTTTTTTACAGGTTGATGTAGATTGTGATCGGAAGTCACTGTCCAGGGTGCAGAAACAGTTACTGCCGATAGTTTAACTCTTTCAGCACCCTGGACAGTGACTATCTCCTGACGTCGCCTAGCAACGCTCCCGTAATTACGGGAGCCCCATTGACTTCCTCAGTCTGGCTGTAGACCTACTGAGAATGAAGAAATGTCATGTTAGTAAAACCAATACGCTCCGCAGCACACATAACATCTGCAGACTTCATTGCGGAATTTTGACTCTCCATTGAAGTCAATGGAGAAATTCCGCAATGAGTCCGCAACAAGTCCGCTACACGTCCGCAACAGTCAGTGTATGCTGCGGACACCAAATTCTGCACCGCAGCCTATGCTCCGCTGTGGAATTGTCTGCAACGTGTAAACGAACCCTACTAAAAAGCTGTGGAAGGCAATGGAGAAAGGTATACGCTGCGGATTTCCAGAGCAATTCCGCCACGTGTGGTCATGCCCTTACAGTCCGGAAAAAGAACGCCAGACTTACGCGACTTATAAACTACAAATTTTCCACGTAGTAAAGCGATGGCGAGCTACACCAGGTATAATATGGCATGGTTCAATTGATGCATCATATTTCCCAATAAGCCCGCGCCATGTTGTTGAATGCAGTGCACATTGCAGTAAAATCCCATATGGGTGTACCCCCAAACTGTAAGTCAATATTAGTAAATATTCTCCATTATGTTCTTAAGATGTTCTTAATATGTCATAGGGCTGGAGAAGATGCCGATTCGACCCCTTCGTCAATAAAATGGTCACATCGGATTGTCATATCTTTAGCCTCGGGGTGTTTTATGGATTCCATAAAACTTCCCCTACTAATGTTTACACGTAACACCAAGCAAAAAGAAAAATGTAGGATACACCAAATTTTTTGTATGTACCTGAGGAAGAGGTCAGACCGACCTTGACACGCGTTGTACGTTATTAAATAATCCTTTTGAGCCTTTACTCCAGTCCTTCTCATTTTGGTGGTGGCCGATGGGTCCCGCATTTTTCTTTTTGCTTGATGTTATATTGTTAAAGATCTCGGGATTGAGGTCTGCAGGCGGAGCTGCAACCATGCTGATCGGAGCATCCCAGAGTTGCGCCTGCTGTTTTACACAACTGTGTCTGGTCAGTGCGGCTCGGTCCGCCCTGTTGATTTTCTTACTCTTTTCTTTTTTACTGCACTATGGAGCTCTTTTTGTGTTAATTTGTAATGTTTACATGTGGCCTTGCTTTCTGCTATATCCAGACTGGCAAAAAACTGATAAACACATTAGCTTAGTAATAATTTTACAAAAAATATGCTTAATGCGGTAGAAGAAGACTGTGCTTCTAGGTTTCTTTGGCCCTTCTGTACCCTCAGTACACGGGCAATTCTAAAGACCTCACATAACATATACTAGTTGTTGGGGACTTGCTGCCTGACAATGTCACTGAACGAATGTGGTTGCTAAGCAGATTGTCCCTGGCAACCAGGCTGTCATTAGAAAAACATCTATTCAGGGAAAAGCAGCTTGTCAACAGTCAAGCCATGCCCCATCCCTATTCCCCAGCTCAGGCTGCAGTGTTATTCAGATTTTTCCAAAATAAATTACGTGAAGGACCTCATTAAAGAGAACCTTTCACCTCCCCATACATGTGCAGCTGAGTGCAGCATGTAATAGGCAGGGCTGCACAAACCCTGGGGCACTTTACATTTTTTTTCTACCCTCCTCCGTTATTTAGATATCGGTGCCGTTATATTTGGCACCCGATATTTAAATATCCCCCTGAACTGTCAATAGGGGCGTGTAATTGCAAGGGGGCGTGTTACTATGGCTGTGACACTGTCCAATCAGATACGGACAGTGTTACAGCAACAGCAAAGATAGAAGAGAGAGTGTGGGCGCGTGCGCGCACGCTCTCACTCTTCAGCTTTCAAGATCAGTCTTCTGTTGAACTGGCAAGGGGGCGTGTCAATGCTACGGACAGTGTAAGAGCTGGAGAGAGAGCACGCATGAGCTGAAGAGAGGAGAGCAAGCATGCATGCGCGCTCTCTCTCCAGCTCTTACACAGTCCGTAGGGGAATACATCACAATCTTCATGCCGTGGTTGAGCTAAAATTTGCATTCCTTTGCATTTCTCACCAATTTCCCAAGTGTTCAAGAAAAGGGGGCAGGTTTTATCCAAAGGGAATGGGGCCTTTGTCGGAAGAACTAATTTATCATAATTTACCCCAAAAACCGGCGAAAGTAATGGTGCCATTCTACCCAAATATATTAAAAGGTGTCCACCACTGAATATATTTGGTGCATTTTCTGCCGATGTAAATGAGCTTGTCCCGTCACTGATAAATGATAAAATTGAATAAATATCAATCTGTGGCGGCCAAGTTTTTCATATTAAACCCGAATATAATGAAATGTTATACATAAGTGGCCAATACGTGGCCCGTATATAAGTCATTGGGAACCTTTGCAGTAATTTATGTCTAAGATGTTAAAAAGCCTAAGAAATTAGTCAGAAACAACTCTCCGAGAATGACATTCATATATTATAGAAATCTGACTGGGTACAAGGTCACTAAAGGAAAACGGTTTCAAGGGCGCTTGGATTTCCAAAGATCATGATGTATTGCCAAAAGTTGAGAGAGAGGTTACATAGTTCTGAAAGTGACTGGAACCAGTAAACTGGAAGTCATTTACCTTGAACACACAAAAATACAATTCACTTACAAATGTAAGGTCAGCCTGTCAGTGTAATAAAGTGATTTGTACATGGAGATCGCGTCCCAGTATACGTCTAATAGGAATAAACTGAGAACAAATGGTACATGTAGAGTGTTGTCAATATGTGCGCTCTACTCTCAGAGGATATTCCAGCTTTATAATTCAACCTTAAAATTCACTTAAATAATTATTCTACCTACTATGCTTTTCGCATGTCCGTGCAGCCATCCATACAGTACAAGGAATCCCCAGACATAAATAGATCGTACAGTATTAGAAAAACATGGCTGCTTTATTCCAGAAACAGCGCCATACCTGTCTATAGGTTGAGTCTGGTAGGGCAGCTCAGCTCCATTTGAAGTCAATGGGGCTGAGCTGCAATACCACGTACAACCTGTAAACAATTGTGGCACTGTAAGGGCAATTGCTCTGGAATTCCGCTGCGGACACTCCGCAGCGTTAATCCGCAGCGGACCCGTTTCTCCATTGCCTTCCATTTCTTTTTAGTAGGGTTCGTTTAGACGATGCGGAAAATTCCACTGCGGAGCATAGGCTGCGGTGCAGAATTTGGTGTCCGCAGCATACAATGGATGTTGCGGACGTGTGGCGGACTGGTTGTGGACGTTCTCCATTGACTTCAATGGAGATTCTAAATTCCGCAATGAAGTCCGCAGCTGTCATGTACATGTTATGTGTGCTGCGGAGCGTATTGTTTTTTTCACATGACATTTCTTCATTCTGGCTGGACCTATGTATTTCTAGGTCTACAGCCAGACTGAGGAAGTCAATGGGGCTCCCATAATTACGGGTGACTATGTGTGTGCACCCATAATTACGGGTGACTATGTGTGTGCACCCATAATTACGGGTGACTACGTGTAATTACGGGAGCGTTGCTAGGCGACGTCAGTAAATAGTCACTGTCCAGGGTGCTGAAAGAGTTAAGCGATCGGCAGTAACTGTTTCAGCACCCTGGACAGTGACTACCGATCACAATATACATCAACCTGTAAAAAAAATAGAAGTTCATACTTACATCTTTTACATGAAAGACGTATAATATAATAATATATAGTAGAAATAATAATAATAATATTATTCATAATACTAATAAATTAAATGGAGGCCCAAAAATGCGACCAAAAATGCTAGTGTGCATGTATGCTTTTGCAAAAAAAAAAAAAAATAGAAGTTCATACTTACCGAGAACTCCCTGCTTCTTTCTCCAGTCCGGCTTCCCAGGATGACGTTTCAGTCTAAGTGACGGTCACATGGACTGCCGCGTCATCCAGGGAGGTCGAGCTGGATGCCGAAAGAGGGATGCGTCACCAAGACAACGGCCGGTAAGTATGAATTTCTTTTAGGGTATGTTCACACGAGGTCATTACGTCATTAAGTACCGGACCGAACACAGTGCAGGGAGCCGGGCTCCTAGCATCATACTTATGTACGACGCTAGGAGTCCCTGCCTCTCCGTGGAACTACTGTCCCGTACTGTAATCATGTTTTCAGTACGGGACAGTTGTCCGGCAGCGAGGCAGGGACTCCTAGCGTCGTACATAAGTATGATGCTAGGAGCCCGGCTCCCTGCACTGTGTTCGGTCCGAGACTTGCGGCCGAAATACGTCCGTCAATAACGGACGTAATGACCTCGTGTGAACATACCCTATCTTTCACTAGGGAAAGTGCTGTCCCTTCTCTCTATCCTGCACTGATAGAGAGAAGGGAAGTACTTTCACCTCAATACGCAACGGCCAGTCCGCATCAATTTACTGCACATTTTGGGCAGATCCGCAACGCAGATTCTGTGCGGCATTGATGCGGACAGTTTCGGAAGAAATAAGCCACGTGGGGCCATGCCCTAAATGGTAGAAAGCAGTCGTGTTTTTCTAACCCCGTATAGGTTTCCTTCCCCCGAGACAAAGATTCAGTTCACTGTTTTAGCCCTGTATCTAAACACCCTGGCTAAAATAGAATGACTTATCGATGTCCCCCTGGCAAGGTTGCCAACCTGGTACTTTTTTTCAGGACAGAAAAAAATTTTTACAGACAATTTGGAAAACCACAATGAATCATAAAGATTATAGGTAACATATGTCTATAGCTTAGAATAGTGATATGAACACATAGCCGCGTGTGCTGTGACCTCTAAACTAGTGATATTTACAATCCCAATAATTGGCACAAACTCGTTCAACTTAAAAAAAATCACAGACACTAAAAAAAATATGTTATGGTCACTGGAAAAAAGACCCTTATTTTTGCGGACTGTCCAGGAGTTTACGGACGGTTGGCAATCCTGCCCCCTGGTATCCAGCTCCCTGAGCACACGGCCTGTCCCGCCCCATAGTTACGCCCCTGCTTAAGGAGAACTCATATAAAGCACTGACGCAATTTTTTCTTCTTTTTTTATTGACAATCTTAAATTATTAAATCCACTTCAAGTGAGGTTTCATTGTATCTACTGTATGTAGCACGTGATGTAGCAATGGATCTATGACTCTATCTTCTTTGTGGCGCTGAAGAGATCTTATAGCTGGTGGGTCGGAAAGATTTGCTGTAGTTTTTTTACTACTGTCATAAAATGATAAATAAACCAATTTTAGAAAAAAAAAAAACAGCCAAATCCTAAGGCCATGTTCAGATGTGGCGGAATTCTGCAGACACTGTCCGCATCAATGCCGCACATAATCTGCGTTGCAGATTCCGTTGCGCCTTTGCCTAATATGTGAAGTAAATTGCTGCGGATTAGTCATTGCGGATTCAGGTGAAGAGTACATCCGGCTGTCTTTTAAAACAATCCATCTCAGTCTGGCTATAGACCCTGAAACACATAGGTCCAGCCAGAATGATGAAATATCCTGTTCGCAAAAGCAATCCGCAACGCAACACACATAACATCTGCGGATTTAATTGCGTCATTTTGCAACTCCATTGAAGTCAATGGAGAAAATCCGTCACAAGTCCGCAACAGCCAGTGTATGCTGCAGACACCAAATTCCGCACCGCAGCCTATGGTCCGCAGCGGAGTTGTCCGCAACGTTTGCACGAAGATAACTAAAAAGGTGTGGAAACCAATGGACAGACTGTCTGCTGCGGATTTTTAGTGCGGACTGTCCGCTGCGGAATTCCACAGCAATTCCGCCACGTGTGAACATGCCCTAATACAGCAGTTCAGTGCTTCAAAAATCTTGGTTAAAAAAATACTAATAACAGCATTAGTATTTGATCTCATTTTAAACTTGGATTTGGTACATCCCTAAAAGTTTCTGAATGAGTTCACTGTTTTTTGGCTTCTAAAATAGTTTTAAGCAGCCATTTGGCCGATTTCACTGATTTGACAAACAAAACGAAATATTCATCATCAGCGATGTAGCAAATATTCCTAACTTTCCAAGAACATCTAATAAACCATAACTGTTCTAACGTTAACAACTTTCCAAAGTCTAACTAAAAGTTCAGTATGTTTGACTGAATTAGAAGCAATCTTCCACCACAAAAATCTTATTTACCTGGGATCCAGCGATGAAGAGTTCTTGGGGTTCACCTGTGGATTCCAGAAACCATGCAGTCATCTATTCTTCATACAGAATACAGGGATGACCATGATATACTAGTAGCTCCCAGCAGGCAAACACGGGAAACAGACAAAAATAATTCTTGAGATTTTTACATTGTAGGACCATTAAAGAGATTTTGAGAGTTGAGCGGTTGCTCTTAACGTGGGAATAACCATCAAACCTCAGTAGGGGATATCACTTAGTATGACAAATTATCCATTGTTTTTCTCTTTTTTTTCATATCTTAATTTTGAAAATTAAAAAGCCCCAAAAATACTCATACATACAAACATTAATGCCTTCAAACATAGGATAACTGTAGAGCGGGAAGGCAGAGTTGGACTGGTCCACCAGAGTAGATTTCTTGGTGAACCACGGCTTTCATACAATAATGTGCCATAAAGAACAGTGCCCTAAAGATCCAGCATAAGTCAACGTAATTTGGAAGTGACTTTGGAGTCAATCACTTGCCACTAGGGTCTATTTCTTACGGGATTATCATGAATAACCTGTTAGATCTTAATGATGATGCATCCTGTGTGTACAATAATAACAACAAAGATTACAATGCAATAAAAAGTAGGCATGAACATGTTTTGTATAGATGGAGGACAGGCTCTCAGTATCATTACTTCTGGTGGGGTAAAGGAACCCCATTACGACACTGGGAAAAGTACCAAAACATGTCCAAATGTGTCACATTTTTTCATTAAATCAGTAGATCATAATAATAATAATATTTTTTTATACTCTTTTATTACATTTACATTTATAAACAAACAATACATATGACATAAAAAAGTCCATAGCCCATATTTAAATCGTTTGATATACATATATTCCAAAGAATCCCAAAACACACAAAAAAAACAAACCAAAAAAACAACAAATATATTATTGCTTTGTAATACGTTTGGCACCAAACCTCCCAACTCGCCCATTTCCTATGTAAATCTTTTACATGAAAGACGTATAATATAATAATATATAGTAGAAATAATAATAATAATAATAATAATAACAATAATAATAATAATAATAATATTATTCATAATACTAATAAATTAAATGGAGGCCCAAAAATGGGACCAAAAATGCTAGTGTGCATGTATGCTTTTGCAAAAATAAATAAATGAAAAATTGTCACATAAAGGGGATTTCGACATTAAGGGGTTAAAAAAAATGACAAATAAAGCATTTTCACAGCTAATTTTCTCAAAGGCATACAGATCATAGAACTTTTTAACCTCAAGATTCAAAAGAAAATGAAAATATTCAAAGGAAATATGTTAAAGGACAAAACATGCATGAAAATTGCTCATGTTTCCCATCACATGGATATGTAAAAATGATGAATAAATCACCAAGCACACGGTTTCTCCGCAGGAACCTGCTCAGGCAAACAGTTTACTAATTTGTGACACACTAGACCCTCCATTGCACCGTGCACCTTGAGGTTAGAACATTTCTAATCATTATTTGATAACACAAGTCGGTCGGCATTAAAGCCATAGAAACAGGAACATTGTAACTAAGCAACAATGAGTTATAGTCAAACAATTTCATTAAAGCATTGCACCTCTTCGCAGGTGGATGACTGTGACACTGGTGATAAGCATTACAACCCGATCATCCATTGTGTCTGCCAACATCTCGAGAAGCGTATCGAATCCATGAATGTGTTTACGTCTTAGGAAGTCACTTCTCTATAATATGGAAGGTTACCATCAACAACAGGTCTTACATTTACATATACTTTATATACTGTGCTATTGCTTTATGAGCTGGTAGGGTAGGGTTCATTTCAAAAAGTTCATTTATCCATCTATTGTTAATTCATTACAAATAGTGGAATGATCCTTTTCGTTAGACCATGATTTCTGACACTAGATAGAGACAGACAAAGACCTAATCCACTAAGAAAATTCCTGTTGCTGTGTAGATAGCAAGTGAGTATTGATAATAATTTCCCATTCGATTATGACATAATTCCACAAAAATTTTGACTACAATTTTGCTTGTTATACAGGTCCCGAAAGTGCAAATTCGGGGCAGGTAAATAGCGTGTGTTAGTCTTCATCAGATTACTCAAATAAGACACAGGGGCCGGGTAAAGTTAACCTGTGCATGCTCTGTGCTTAAGGTACTGAGTAAAATTAGTTTAGGACCATTGAGCGTCCAACAACACCATGACCACAGGGTTAGACTAGCCCACCAATGTACCAGAGGGTTCCCCGTGGGACCAGGTTTTGAGACAACAATGTCCATCAAAGGTCCAGAAGAAGACAACCTCATTTGGAGACGACTTTGGAGTCAATCACTTGCCACTAGGGTCTATATCTGATTCACAAGTAACCTAGTAGACCTTACAGATGATATGTCCTCTGTGTGTAATGATAATAACAGGGATTACAATGTAATTAAAAGTGGACGTGCACAAGTTCTGTATAGATAGAGAGTGACCCCTTAAAATAATCTCCTCTTGTGGGATAAAGGAACCATGGACCTGGTGGTGAAAAGCATTAGCCTGGTTGCCCCACTCACTTACCAGGACATTGATAAAAATATACTGGGTGCCGAGATAGTCCCAACCAAGACCATACTCCTGGAGGCACTCTATTAACCCAATGCTACACAAGACTACAGCATGCTTGCTTGTGAAATCATCTCTGGTAAGGTAGTTGGCCTAGAAGAAGTTCTGGCATTGACGCCCAACTTCAAGCTATAGCCCTGCTGTATGGGGCCTTCTCTAAGTGACCATAAGAAACCCTTTTAAGACTTTGGATGGATTCAACAAGCAGCAAATACGAATAAGACTGTTAATTTATATCTAGTGTATATTCTATTTCCACCCTACCGGTGTCTCCCCTCTATGTATTGTACACGACTTTCTGACATCTGTAAGGAGTCCACAAAATGCTTTTTAGCCCCTAAACTTCAAATAGTTAGATTGTATGTTGTCATCCTGTCATCTATATTTGATCTTCCTGGGAGAAAAAAAATGAGTGAAGAACTGAGATTGTAATTGAAACAAATTAAGGACTAATGAATGACATCACCAAGGGCAGATGGAGGACGACTGAGTATCCCACATTGACTCAAGACAATAATCTCCTGTATGAGAGTCAAGTGGCGAGTTACAATTATATCCTTACTCTCTAATTGTCTCTGGGAAATGTTGTTAAAGCTTCAGGATACCAACAGAATGAATAGATGAGATGTATAACATAACACAATGATCCCTTGCTGACTGTACGTCCAGATCTATGACTCCGATGCAGCGCACAATTAAGGGAGATCATGTGATACTTCTGGTTTCGTGTAGCACACGACGGCCTCTAAAGCTGGCTTGTATTGTGTGTGTGATCTCAGTAAAGTACTATAATGCGTCGCGAAACAAAATAAAATCTGTTTATTCCCCCCTTTTTATATTCTTTTATATTCCTTTAAATCTGTTTTGTTTTACCAACAGCTGCGAGAGCAGGAAAATGTATGAAAAACACACACTATTAAACCCGGATCGAGTTTCACTTTTTCAAGAGACCACAGAGAACACTTACCAGATACTTTTACTAAGCTGTTGCTGCTTTTGTTCCCCAGAAAATCTTGCCTTCCACCAGTTACTTGTACAAGACTTACTATATATTGATATACAAGCTACACATAGTAAGGGTCAGTTCACACGTTGCGTAATTACTGCGATTTTTCTGTAACGGAATTAGTTGCAGAAAATGAGCAGCAAATACTGTAGCAGCAGAGTGGAAGAGATCTCATCCACACGCTGCGTAAATACTGAGCGGAAAAAACGCTCAGAAATTGACCTGCGGTTTGGAATTTTATTCCACAGCATGTCAATTGTATTTGCGTAAACGCTGCTTATTTGTTGCGGGTTTTCCCCATTGAATTCAATGGGGAGGTAAATCCTGCAAAAAATAGCAGTTGTTGCATTTTTTGCAGCGTGTTCGCAGCGATTCCACCGCAAAAAACGCAACTCAGATAAAAAAATCTCATACTTACCCAGAAGTCTGTGTTCCTTCCTCTAGCACAGCCTCCTGGGATGACGTTTCATCCCATGTGATCGCTGCAGGCAATCACAGGCAGAGCGCTAGTACAGGCTCTGCTCCGGGACTTTGTAGAATCCCCTGACATCGCTGTCCATATATGGACAGTGTTGTCAGGGTCTTCCCCAGAGTGGAGTCCCGGGCAGAGCGCTAGTATAGACTCTGCTCCGGGACTCTGTAGAATCCCCTGACATCGCTGTCCACATATGGACAGCGATGTCTAGGGCTTCGCCAGAGCTGGACAGTGATGTCAGGATCACAGCTGGAGTCCCAGTAGGAACGCTACTAGCGCTCTGCCTGGGAATCAAGCTCTGGGGTTGCCCTTAACATCTCTGTGCATATATGAACAGGGATGTCTGGAGAAGAGCTGGAATCCATATATGGACACTATTGTCAGTGGATTCCCAAGAGTTCCGGAGCAGAGCCTATACTAGTGCTCCGTCTGGGACCCCGACTCTGGGGTTGCCCTTGACATCACATTCTGGTCCAGGGGGATCCCCTAACATCACTGTGTATGGACAGTGACGTCAGGGGCTCCTTCAGCAGAGGAATGCCTGGCCAAAGCGTCGGCAACGCTGTGGCTGGGGATTCCACTCCTAGAGGGTGCCCTAATGGAGTTATCTACTGGGGGTGAGTGTGGCACTATCTACAAGGGGTGTGTGTGTTGCATTATCTACAGAGGGCACTGTGGCAGCATCTGCAGAGGGCACTGTGGCAGCATCTGCAGAGGGCACTGTGGCAGCATCTGCAGAGGGCACTGTGGCAGCATCTGCAGAGGGCACTGTGGCAGCATCTACAGAGAGCACTGTGGCAGCATCTACAGAGGCCACTGTGGAATTATTTTCAGAGGGCACTGTGGAATTATCTATGGGTGGGTGTGTGGCAGTATCTACAGAGGACACTGTGGCACTATCTAGGGGTGTGTGGCATTATCTACAGAGGGCAATGTAGCATTATCTACAGAGGGCACTGTGGCATTATCTACAGAGGACACTGTGGCAGTACCTACAGAGGGCACTGTGGCATTATCTATAGAGGGCCCTGTGGCACTATCTAAAAAGGGGCTGCCTAGGCTTGACATTTGTGTGTCTGCCAAACGCTGCCAACTGAGCTGCCGGACTGCATTTAGTGACACTTAAACTGTAAAACTGGATTGTTGAAATAAGCACGTGGAGAAATCTCGGGAATTTCCGTTAAGTTTAAAGCTAGCGCTATTATTATAGTAACGTAGTATTGTTAAAGTAATGTAGTATTGTAGCAATGTAGTATTATTATAGTAATGTAGTATTTTAGTAATGTAGTATTGGCATAGTAATGCAGTATTATACTAATGTAGTGGTGTTATTATAGTAATGTAGTATTATTATAGTAATGTAGTGTTATAGTCATGTAGTATTATTATAGTAATGTAGTTTTGTTATAGTAATGTAGTATTATTATAGTAATGTAGTATAGTTATAGTAATGTAGAAGGTGTTATTATAGTAATGTAGTATTATAGCAATGTAGTATTATTATAGTAATATAGTATTATAGTAATGTAGTATTATAGTAATCTAGTATTGTTATAGTAATGTAGTATTGTAGTAATGTAGTATTATTATAGTAATGTAGTATTATAGTAATGTATTATTATTATTATTATTATGGTAATGTAGTATTATTATAGTAATTTAGTATTGTTATAGTAGTGTAGTAGTGTTATAGTAATGTAGTATTGTAGTAATGTAGTATTATTATAGTAATGTAGTATTATAGTAATGTATTATTATTATAGTAATGTAGTATTATAGTAATGTAGTATTATTATAGTAATGTAGTATTATAGTAATGTAGTGTTATAGTGATGTAGCATTATACTAATGTAGTAGTATTATAGTAATGTAGTATTATTATAGGAATGCTGTATTGTTATAGTAATGTAGTATTGTTATAGTAATGTAGTATTATTATAGTAATGTAGTAGTGTTATAGTAATTGTCACGGCGCGGGGTGTGGACCCACTGGGCCGTACCGCATAGCGGGATAGCAGCTGGCCAACTAGGTACAAAACAATGTCTATAGTCCAGAACGGGTACCTGAGGCAATGCAGACAGTAGCGGTGACACAACTTGACTTTCACTGTAGATGGCACAGTAGATGCAGCGGAAGTTCTGGAGTAGCGGTTCAGGACCACTGGCTTCAGCAAGGAGACATGGAAGGAGTTAGGGATCTTGAGGGTAGGAGACAGCCGAAGCTTGTAAGATACAGGATTCATTTGTAGCAGAATCTCGAAGGGTCAGAGGAACCTGGGAGCAAACTTGCAAGATGGCACCCTCAGCCGGATATTGGTGGAAGACAGACAGACCTTCGTACCTGGAAGAAACTGGGTAGGTTCTCGTCTTCTAGTGTCTGCCTTTCTCTTCATGTGGTCCACCGCCAGCAGAATAGGAGATCGTGTCTGTTGCCATATCTGCAGAAAGTCCCTGAAGGTAGAGTCAGCTGCAGGCACCTGGGACATAGTAGAGACAGGAAGAGGTATACGAGGATGTTGGCCGTAGACGATGAAGAACGGATTGGAGGTGGTGGACTCACTGGTATGGTTATTATAAGAGAACTCCGCTCATGGGAGCAGCTGTACCCAGTCATCTTGTCGTCTGGAGACAAAGTGCCGCAGATAGTTCTCCATAATCTTGTTAACCCTTTTGACTTGTCCATTGGACTGAGGATGGTAAGCTGAGGAGAAGTCCAACTTTACACCGAGGAGGCCGCAGAGTGCTTTCCAGAACTTTGAGGTGAACTGGACCTCTCGATCCGAGACAATATGCAGAGGCAAGCCGTACAGACGGAAGATGTGTTGAACGAAGAGGTCGGCCAGTCGAGCAGCAGAAGGCAGGCCAGTCAGGGGAACAAAATGAGTCATTTTAGAAAATCGATCCACCACCACCCAGATCACACTGCATCCCGCAGAGAGAGGCAAATCTGTGACAAAGTCCATAGCAACATGCTGCCAGGGGGCGTCGGGCACATGCAGTGGTTGGAGCAGACCGGCTGGTCTGGAGTGGGCACCGTACAGGAGGAGACAAAGTCCATGACGTCTTTGGGCGGCGTGGGCCACCAGAACTGACGGGCAATTAGGTCTCGGGTCTTGGGTCCCTGTCGTTCTCAGATTGGATTCGCCCACACCAGGGCCTTTTCGGCAAGTAGAGACATAATGAAGGCGATCCTGGCTCCATCCGAAGGAAATGCTCGGGCGTGCAGAGTGAAGTGGATATGGCATTGGTTCAGAAACCCCCTGCACGTACTTGCGTCTCCATGGAACCAAGTTGGCAATGGCAGCGAGAACCGAGGATCCGAACTGGAGCTGCCAGGAGGTGTAGCAGGAGGGTCGATCGGAGGGGCTTGCATAGAAGCGGAAAAGGAAGTAGCTAGCGCCCCTAGCTGCTGTGCCATGGAGTCTACTGCCACAAGAAGTTGATCCTGTCGTGCTCGCAGATCCTGCAGGTCCGCTTGCATGGCTTGGGAGGGTGACAGGCCCTTGAATTGAACAGCAGGGTCCATGGCCTGAGTGTACTGTCACTGCGCGGGGTGTGGACCCACTGGGCCGTACCGTGTAGTGGGATAGAAGCTGGCCAACTAGGTACAAAACAATGTCTATAGTCCAGAACGGGTACCTGAGGCAATGTAGACAGTAGCGGTGACACAACTTGACTTTCACTGTAGATGGCACAGTAGTATTATTATAGTAATGTAGTATGTAGTATTATTATAGTAATGTAGTATTATTATAGTAGTTCAAATAACTAATTTCTTAACAATAATTTTGTATTGTATCAAATTTAAAAGTAAATGCGGCCCGTCAACTTCCCATTTTTTCTATATGTGGCCCACTTACCTTGCCGAGTTTGAGAGCCCTGAGTTAGAACTTTAGTCGTCCTCTTTTGTCAATTTTTTATTACTATTCATTCCTTTTGCTTTAGTTATAAAATAATTCTAAAAAGTTGACTGACAATGGGTTCCATGAGAGGTAATAATTGAGCCACCCATCTCACCAGGTCTGGTTCTATAGGATGGCAAGCGGCAATTGCCCAGTGTCCCCGTTTTCTTGGAAGTCTCCAAGGACTGGAACGCCAAGAGTAACCATTGAGTGGAGTATGTAAACCTTCACTGCCCTGGACCACAGCCAACCACAGACTTCATCATTAATCCCTTCATTATTAGGGCACTGTATGGCAGCATTAGACATTGAATAGCAGTTTTATTTGAGCATTGAATGGCAGTTTTGAATACTGTATGGATGAATTCATTGGCACTGTATGGCAATATTTGGACACAAACATTTGTCAAAAAGTGCATTTGTATTTGTGTTTTCCATTCATATTTTGAAATGATAAAAGCACCGTATTAAAAATGGTTGGGGTGGTAGCGTGGTGCATTGATTTATTTTTCAAGGCCCCGTTTTTTTTTTTTTAAAGCGACCCTGCATATATCTGCACAACAAGGCAGAGTTGCTATCCTAGACTTTTTTTTGAGTGAATGTCTACCGTTCAACACCATCTAATTTTTGTATCCAACATTTTGTGCTGATTGATCTCTTATTTTACCTTTGTAGCGATGTCAGCTGCATTTTCCAATGCAAGTATCCAAAATAAAACAACGTATCATGGTATTAAAAACTGTTAAATTGTTTTTTTATTAAAAAACAAAAAAACATTTCAGATACAGCTTCTATGTATCCTGCATACATTAATGAATATTGCACTCAAACCAGAATCCGTCAGATCTGTAGAAATTAGATGTGATCGATAACAGATGGATCCTGCGTTTCAGAGACACAAAGGACCCACAAAAGTGTGCAAAGGTTTACATAGCCTTTGAATGATAAAACTCTAGATGCCTGCAACCACCACATGGGCGAGTTAAAGGGGCTGTCCAGGCACGGACAACTGATGACCTATCCAGAGGATAGGTGACCACTGCAGTATTCTGAGCTGGAAGAAGATGGCTCCGACCACTGTATAGCGGCCGTGCTGCAGAACAGCAACTCTGCTCCTATTCACTTGAATGTATTGTAGCTCTGCCGATATTCCGTGACCGGAGCCATCTGCTTCCGGCATGGACATTTGGCGCCCGGAGGCAGCCAGAGCAGCTGATCGGTGCGGGGTCCGGGTGATGCACCCACACCGATCATATACTGATGTCCTGTGGATAGGTCATGAGTTGTCTGTGTATGGACAACCCCTTTAAGGGGCTTTCTGCATACTGTTTTAAATATTGAGTATAATGAATAAGTTGTATATAGTACTCTCCTAAGTTTCCTCTAGGGGTGACTGCAAGCAGCTGGGAGGCTTGGGACAACCACAAATCTTAATATGAATTATATAAAAGTTTTAGTGCTATACAAAGTCTAGTTGTGGTTAGATTACTTTTTGTACGGTGTTGTTATTTGGGCACTGCATGTAGTTATTATTTTAGCACTGTATAGTTGTATTTACTTTGTGTGTCATTGTGTGACTCTGTTATTTAGGCATTGTACAGGATATTATTTGTACGATGTATGGTGATGTCCTTTGTATACCTTTGTTATTTAGGCACCTACATGGAAGTGTTGTTTGCTCAACGTAAGGCACTGTTATTTGTGCCATACAGTATTTTATACTATATGGCGTTCATATTAGTCAGGGTTTGGTATGTTTATTTGTACACTTTATGACAGTACATCATATATGGAGAGCGGCGCCAACAGAACGTACGGCACAGGGCACCGTCCCGCGTAAGGCCGGTCCTGCACTCATTTTATGGCCGAAACTCATACCTTAAATATACCCATGAAAGCTCCGCCGTTCTCTGCTCGGTAACACAACCTTCTCCAATTTTCTGCCTGCAGCAGATAAAGAAAAATGAATGCGGCGTCTTGTTGAGATTATTCCTCCACTTAAACTACACTTATTCCTGCAATTATAGAGCTGAATTTAATTTTCATTCGCTTTCATTTTCCTACCTTTTAGTGAGACTTAATTGCACCAGATAAGGAGGAAAACGAGTAAATCATCCAAATTCAGAGATAGTTACGGCTGTTCCCCCCCCCCCCCCCCGTTAAATATTAGTGTACTTCATGTCAATTGCATATTGCCAATTATTGGCTAATGACGAAAAAAAAGCTTACGGCAAACAACTTAAATATACACCGAGCTCCATTCACCTCTGTAGATAATTCGGCCTTCTCATTCTTCTGATGTTTTCTCGCTGGGACCAGGGGCGGACACATAGATGGGGAATAGGGCCACGTATTTTTTTTTTTACAAGGATTCTGCTTGTCACGCCCCCTCCTGCTGTTCACACAGACATTGTATCATCCTGTCAGCCAATCACAGAGTTTTTCTAACAGTCTGGGCTGCTCTGTGATTGGCTGATAGCTGAAGTCCTGCAGCTTTCAGTGCAGGGAGTTACCTTCTTTACAGGGAGTTAACGTATCACTGCCCTAGCCCAGCAGGACTGTTACCATTAACCCCTTCACTGCCCTAGACCGCTAGGAATACTATTATTTACCCCTTCACTACCCTGGACCACAAAGAATGTGATTTTTAGCCCTTCACTTTTCTGAATCCCCAGGGATATTACCATTACCTCTTCAATGCCTTAAATTACCCGGACAATAACCGTTAAACTAGCTGTTTTCTTGAGAAAAACTAGCCAAAACTATTTTTTTTAGTCATAATGCAATTTAAATAGGAGAAGATATACAGTACGTTGCAGGTATGTTGGTGGAAGGGGCCCACACATTGTTTTTGCACAGGGCCCCCCAGTTGTATGTATCTGCCCCTAGTTAGGACAAATGACTTTCTACCTAGCTGACCATATCTAAAGCATTGCTATCATTTTCATGGATGTTCATGCACCTTGGCATGCGGTCGTTTTACCGGTAATTAATGATCTGCCTTCACCTTTGGAAGGTATCAAGGTGCAGAGAAAACAGACAAGAATATAGGTAAAAGAAGACAAACAGTATAAAAGGTGAAGTTTGTACCTTGTACGTTCTGCATCCAAGGTGACGCAGTCATGATCACTGACCCCAACCCTGCACCAATGCTATTAATCTACCTGAAATACCTGTGCTCAGTCATATAGATAACTGGTCATCCAATAACTAACCAGGCTTTCAGGAATTACACGGTGAGGTTCTTCTAGGCTCTGGACTAACGTACATATTTGGTGCTAATATACTGTAATAATCATCGTCATATTAATAATCTTAATATTTAGCTATACTATGTCCTATATGTATTTTTTTAAGCAGATATTACAATGATACATTAAATTAAAGGGGTCATCCACTTTGTAGTCACTCTCTGCTCTGAAGAATAAATTAGGCTTCTGAACAAGGGGCTTCCCTTTCTCAACTCATAGTTTTCTATTAGGGAATCTGAAAATGAGACAACCCCCGTAATGACCTAAAATCTGGAAAATATAACTAGATAGAGATAAATAGATAAATAGATGGATAGATGATGATAGATCGATTAGATAGATAGATATGAGATAGATAGATAGATAGATAGATAGATAGATAGATAGATAGATAGATAGATAGATAGATAGATAGATAGATAGATAGATAGATAGATAGATAGATAGATAGATAGATAGATAGATAGATAGATAGATAGATAGATAGACGGATGGACGGATGGATGGATAGATAGATATGAGATAGATAGATAGATAGATAGATAGATAGATAGATGATAGATAGATAGATAGATAGATAGATAGATAGATAGATAGATAGATAGATAGATAGATAGATAGTCAGGTGTGTTCTGTTAATGATTGGACTTTAACATTAGGTTAATATTTAGAAGATGTAAACCTCATACACCTGACCTCTGCTGTTGCTTTCTTTCTTATTACTTCAGGTGACACTGGCCATTTGTCAATATGTTACGGATAAACTCACTTAGCTCCTTTCATGTCGTATGGCTCATCTACTAGCCCATAAGAAAGTGGTAAATCTATTAGAGTCAATGTTTTCTTTTGCACAGGATAAGGCCTCATGCGCACGACCGTAGTTTTTATAAAAATAAAATACTGACATATTAATTTATATCGGCCAGGTATATTTACGGGTGTGTGTCCAGGTCGTAGAGGTGAGCCGCAAAAAATAGGACATATCTTATTTTTCGCATTTACTGACAGTGCTTCTATACTTATTACTGTGAGCACGGTGCGCATGTGCGGTTGACACTCTGCGGCCTGTTTGAGCAGTATTTAGTAACCAAAAATACTGCACGGTTGTGTGCATTAGGACTTTAATTTTCTTAACCAATAGGAAAATCCTTTAATAGTCTTGAACCTCTGAACTATTTGCTGGATCTCGTAACACATACTGTTAGGTTCATTGGGTTTCTATCAAACTGCCCTAGTTTGTGTGTGAGTGAATGAGTTAGTGTATGTGTGTGTATGTATGTGCGTATGTGTGTATGTGTATATGTGTGTATGTATGTGCGTGTATGTGTGTGTGTGTGTGTGTGTGTGTATGTGTGTGTGTGTGTGTGTGTGTGTGTGTGTGTTGATAGAACAGATTTGTGATTTAACAATACAATGCACCAATTGCCTCTCTATCCCCTTGTTTTTGTTAGGATTATGTGAATTATCATTGCATGTATTCTCACATTAAGCTGAATATCCACTGTGAAATAAGAATTTATTTATTTTTTAAATCTAAACAGGTCCAAAATGCTGTGCTGATTAATTCTGAATAAATCTTTATAGTAGTCAGAGTTCATTTTTCCTGATATAGAACTCCAAATTTCCTGCATAGACATACGATTAAATGAATAAATGATGGCTGCCTGCAGTCACCACTAGGGGGAGTTTACTGCATACACTACTACTCAATAATAAAACAGTATGCTCCTAAGCTCCCCTAGTGGTGGCTGCAACAGTAAGCTCCTAAACTCCCCCTAGTGGTGACTGCAAGCAGACAGAATTCTATCCTATAACTCTACGTTTATGGAGGGGATTTGGAGCTCTGTATAAGAAAAAAGAAACATTTATTATAAAAGTAATTAGCACCGAAAAAAATGACATGGTGTTAAAAGGTGGACATTCTCTTATATTTACATATTGTTTTACTATTTTAGTAGATAAAATGTGTTGATATTCTTAAAGGGACATTATTACATTACCTGACCTCTCGTCCCCGAATGGTTAACTATACTTATGTATGGTGCCATTCTTAAATTGTTATTTTATTTTTCCTTTGTTTGAGTGTTTAAGCTAGACAAGGGGGATTTGTTACATCCACATGGGAAGAGATGTAAAGTAGGCTAATTTAATGAGATCCAGTCTAAACTTTCTATTCAAGTATATGTCGGAACAACACATTTACCTTTTAACTCCTGACTTGTGAAGAAAGAAGGTATTTTAAACACAAACACATCTCATTCCCTTCTCACTGAACTATGGTACATGCTGTGTCATTTGGGGATTTGGGCTTTTTTATGTCTAAGCTCCACAGGTTCTAGTAAAATGAACTGCAAAAAAAATGCTAAGTTCAGATTTGCATTATAAATATTACACAAATATATATTTTGAAACCTTTCGTTGATCTTTCATATCAAAGCTTCTTTTTGGAAGCGGGTTTCAGTAATAAAAATGCAAAGGAATGAAAGAATTGACTTGAAAGTCCCAGGAAAGGAGAGCAATCTTTTATTTTATTATTGCTTTGCCTTTATTTTAGTGTTTTTACGTGGACATTTAATGTAAATTATGTTGCATTGGCAATACTGGTAAACTAGTAGAACTTACTAAGGACACAAATACAGAATAGGTGGTAGGTGGGCGCCACTGTTTGTGTATAATTATTGTATAGTGCAAAGACATTGTCGAATTGGGGCTCTTTGGGTCAGAGGATTAACTTGAAGCCCCTAGGCCCCAATACAAAATCAGTTACAGGCCTCCTCAACCATTAGAATTAATTTATAGTAGTATTCTCATATTGGCAGCGGGACCTTTTTGGGCCTCCTCAGACTCCATAGCCTGGGTGTGATCGCAAACTCTGCAACCCCTATAGTCAGGCCTATGCTTTGGGCCCACCAGAAAGTCCTTAAGGGTCCCTAGGTCCTTACATCTTTACAGAACATGTACACTTCTCCACTGTTAATTTCATGGTAATCTTTGTGGTTACCATTGCACACACGGGATGTTTCATTAATAAAGTCTAATAGGTTATTTATGAATCAACGCATAAGAAATAGTCCCTTGTGGCAAGTGATTGGCTCCAAAGTCAGCTCCGAATAGGGTTCTCTTCTATTGTGTTTTTGGTGCCTATTATCAGAGCATGTGCCCATCAGAAGATCCACTGGTACTTTGCTAAACAGTGCAATCCTGTATAAAGGTTATTCTTTTACTAGAAAACAGTGAACAAGAAAGTTTAATGTGTAAGCCAGTCTCTTCGATGGCCATACACTGTACTATGCCGAATAGTAAACCAAATAGTAAGCCGAATACTAAGCTATATCTAAATTGTTCAGGACCTATTACTAGATTTTTCACACTGTAATAAAACCATAATCACACAAGTATTCAAGAACCCTCAACGTATTCATATGTGATAGTCCTTTCCCAATAAAGCACCTAGCAAAGCAAAGCAAGTAGACCATTTTTATCAAAGCAAACAAACCATTTTTTCAGTGTAATGTGTACAGGGATTCGGGGATCAGTAGAATAAACCTGTAAAAGAGGTCACGTCTTTCATCCTACCATTGGTTTATCTCTTCAGCCAATTAAATCCCTCAGTTGGCATATCCTCTACTATTTTAATGTCAGCAGTGAACAAATTTCATGCACTACCAGGATTTAAAGAGCCTCTGTCACCAGATTATAAGTGCCCTATCTCCTACTTAATCTGATCGGCGCTGTAATTTAGATAACAGCAGTGGTTTTTATTTTGGAAAAACGATCATTTTTGAGCAAGTTATGAACAATTATGCTTATTAGTTCTTAACGACTAACTGGGCGTTTTTAAACTTTTTACCAAGTGGGCGTTGTAAATAGAAGTGTATGACGCTGAACAATCAGCGTCCTACACTTCTCTTCATTCATGTTTAGCTGTACTCACAGCACAGCGTGATCTCGTGAGATCACACTGTGCTGTGAGTAAGTCCCACAAAAACTTTACCGAAGTTTCGGGAGTGTGAATAGACATCGCATCCTGGCTGGAGGCGATGTCTATTCACTCTCAAGACACTTCAGTAAAGTTACTATGGGAGTATGTGACAGCACAGCGTGATGTCGCGAGATCACGCTGTACTGTGAGTACAGCTAAACATGAATAAAGAGAAGTGTATGATGTTGATTGGTCAGTGTCATGCACCTCTCTTTATAACGCCCACTTGGTAAAAAGTAAAAAAATGCCCAGTTGGTCATTAAGAAACGAATTAGCATAAATCTAAAATTGTTGTTTAAAAATTATCGTTTATCAAAATAAAAACCACTGTTGTTATCTACATTACAGCACCGATCAGATTAGGTATGAGATAGGGCACTTATAAACTGGTGACAGAGCCTCTTTAAACCCAGAAGCTCCTGTGTCCCAAGCAGTAGCTTTTGTCATTGAGCTACTGGTGATGCTGGACAGCTCTATATGTGAATCTGTTGTCCAGGTTCTCTTGATTATTGCCTTTTGAGATTCATTCCTTGATTACCAGATTAGTCTCACCCTTTTGGCTTCCTATATAAGCCTGGTATTTCCTCCTTGCCAGACTGTTGAGCTTCCTGCCTCTAGCGTTACACTACAAACTGTTGCTGCTTATTTATGTAATAAACGTGGATTGTCTCCTGACCACGTCTCTGCCTTACTCTACAAACAGTCACTGCTTTTTTTTTTTTTACTGACTTGTATTGTTTACTGACTGTGTCTCTACCTTACTCTACAAACTTATCTGTACACCAAATTTGGATTATTTTCTGATCCCGCCTCTGCCTTCTGCTACAAATTGTTGCCACTTATCTGTGTACAGAACTGGGATTGTTTTCTGACCATGTCTCTCCCTTATACCACAAACTGTTGCCTCTTATATGTATACCAAACCTGGACTGTTACTTTAATAATCTTGCTATTATCACCTTCCTTCCCAATTGGACTCCGGATCTGCTTCAGACCTTGCCATGCACATTCTATTCAGTATAATAGATATGTTCTCAAAGAGAAAGAAGTTGTCAACTCGTCCAACACTTTTTGCTATTAAAACTTAGGTTTTACTTTGGTAAAAAACTGTGACCCAGCAAAATGTATTATATGTATTTACCTAAATGTAATTCATTCTTGTAGATACTGTAATTTTTGAGGTAATATTCTTCTTTCATAGTGATCTGGAACAAATTTTTAAATAATGTTGGAACCAAATCTAGAAAGATCTGTAACAATGTTTAAAAAACACAGGTCAGGATTGTCCAGGCTATGATATTTTTGGAGGACCTTAATGGAGAAAAGGTGGACAATAAAGAAGAGGGACTCGATAAGTATTGAAGCTTTATATGTTTGGTGTAATGATGGGGTAGGGAGACAGACAGGTGAGCCCTAATCTATCCGCCACTTAGTCCCTGCCTACTTGCAACGACCCGCCCTAGGCGACGGGGTACAACTGGGCGACGGTCCCTACACTCAATAGGTGCACGACAGACAAACAGACAAGAGTACAAAGAAGCCAGGGAAATGGGGAAGTTGCCCACGGGAACACCGTGAGCAACAAGCGAGGTGAACGAGCCGAGTCAAACCAGGAGATGAGCGAGGTACAAAACGCAGAGCAGAAGAGTGGTCAGTAAAGCCGAGGTCAATAACAAGCAGAGTGTCAGTAGTTCAAGAAGCTGCAGCAGGGCCAGGAAACCAGCAGAGAAGAATCACAAGCAAAGGAGGAACAGGAAAGGCAGGTATAAATAGACAGAGGGCGGGAGCTAGCTCCGTCTGGCCAGGCTGTGATGGGCTCTCCCACTCCTAAGCCTGCCATCCTGAGAGGTGGAAGATGGAGTCAGTCTCACAGACATAGAAGCAGGTGCAGACTGAATACCTATGGGCGTTGACACAGAAGCTGTGTCTGGCAGATCCTTTACATTTGGTGTTTGTGAATACTGTTGAGAATACCACGAAAGGCAAGGTAAATGATAAAAAAAAGTCTTGACCAAAACCAGACCTGTTCTAGCTCATTGGAAAGGAGAAGTATGCTGGAAAGAGTTGAATAGAAAGTAGGAAGAGAATGACCAGCAACAAGATGGATTTAAACATTTACAAAAATCTAATGAGAAGTCAAGAAGACCCAAAAAGAAGTTAGGATGTTTTTGGAGAAGCCCTCTTCAGATGGTGACCAGGAGCTGGCACCACTTAATAATAGTACTAACATACATTAATTACTGCTACAGGTAAGGCTATCTACTTAGACTTGTGGACATGTAATACATGGCAGGTTCCTACTGGATACATAAGACTTTTGCCCTTTTTGCACCCTCCTGTTTATAAACTTTAAAAGATCATTTGTGCCTTTTTCATCACTTAGATCAAATCAGTGGCAGAGCCCCTCAGGCTATATGCAGTTTATCTTTCACATCCGTCCCTTAATTTTTACCATACTCCCTGTCTGGTATATTCTATGCTCGGAATGTCTGTTCTGTCTTTGAGCAAACATCTGTGGGTTGCCGATATACTGACCAGGTGCAAAAACCTCTTACTACCTGAAGTCATGAGTGAATTACTTAATTTTGATTTTTAAAAATACAATACTCAATAATCCAGATATTGGCCTGGTAGTACAACTGGTCCTGACAAAAAATGGTGAACTTAGTTACTTAGACATCAATAAGAGGTTCTCTGATGGAATAACCGTAAAATTGATTGACTCCAGGAGGATTTTTCTTGACAAACCTTAAAGAGTAACTAAACTTTTAAAAAACTTTTGACATGTCATAGTGACATGTCAGAAGTTTTGATCACTGGGGGTCCGAGCACTGAGACCCCTACCGATCACTAAAATGAAGCAGCAGAAGTGCTTAGGTGAGTGCTGTGCAACTTTGTCTCTGATCGGCTTTCCACGGCTAGCCAAGCGAGCGGTGGACAAAGTCAAAGACTTTCTATTGAGCCCGTACACTTCTCCGAGAAAAGACGATCAGAAATAAGGAAGCACAGCACTCAGCCGAGGTCATCTGCCGCTTCGTTTTAGCGATTGGTGGGGATCTCAGTGCTAAGAAGCCCCACTAATCACAACTTCTGACATGTCATTATGACATGTTTAAAAGTTTTCTTTAAAGTTTAGTTACTCTTTATCCATCCATGTCAACATTCATTGGGTGGAATTGTTGACATTATCAAGAATTTATAACATTTCCTTTGATGACAAGAAGAGTTTACATCATCCTGATGCTTCCTTGCCATAGTAGCAGGCCACGCAAATGTTATGGGGCCCATGTAGGAGAGCATATGCCAGGGTCCACTGGGCCTGAAAGGTCCATAGCGATCCGGGTAAACATGCTCTCCATTTGTTAAGCTAAGGGTTAGACAGACTTGGGATGGCTTCATGTGACAATGACATTTGAGGGTTTGCATACACCTCTAGCTGACCTTGGCAATACCAAACCATGCCTTCCCCAAGTAGGACTTTGGAGGGGATAATATTAGAGCTACATGTCCACCTTCTTAAGATAATAGAAAGGTTCAGGAGGGGTAACATTTTGGATTTAGATATGGAGCCCCCCTCTCTGTTTATGTCCATTCCACCATCCAACAAGCTTCTCCTCAACTTCAGAGAAGAACTAGACATATCATGAGGACATCAATTACTAAAACCAAGGTATACAACCCCCTTAATAGATAAGGCATATATCCTTTGCATTACCTTCAACACAGATCTTTTATTTAATTTCCAGTGTGATTCAATGTAACCTTGGGTTGTAACAGTATCATTCTCCGTGTTCTCAACGTCTCAACTCACTGAATTGTATTTTTAAGCTTTGCTTTCCTCCTTTTTCAGCTCCTTTAGAGAAATGAATCCTTCAAGCAAACCACAATAGTATGGACAGCAGCCAGACCACCTGGGAATCGAACTAGGTTAAGTGTCTATCCCATAATTTAAAGGGAAGAAATGTTAAATTGCTATCACATGCATTTTTCTCTCCTTTGGCCCATTTGTGTAATATGTGGCAATTCAAAAGTGAATGTTCCCTGCCAGTGCCTATAAAATGTAAGACAAAGTTCTCTCCCTCGTGTTGTTCTCTGACACAAACTGAAGTGTAAAAGAGGCTGGGGTTCCTTTGATCTGTTATATTTTCATGATGTCTGCTTCTATGCTGTGAATAACACCTCATAACCTTTCCCCAATGTATCTCTGCCCCTAACCTTTACTATAGCATCAGACCAAACAGTGATGAAAAGTTACAAAAGTCTCTCCTTTGATGCTCAATGTACACCAAGTGCCAAATAGCCTCCGAGGGGCGCCGATATTACTATAAAACCTAGCACTTCCACTGAGGTGTGAAATTACATGTCCTAAAGACTGCAGGCAAATTAGAAATTACTTAAAAAATATCTCATTTGGCCTCGCAATGTCATTGCTAACATGCGTCTTTGCTATAGGTCAGTCCAGGAGCCTGGATGATTTCACTGATTTCAGCAGAGGTTTCTCCTGAAAGGAGATGCTCCCAGTACAGACACATTAAAAATGCTGCCCTATTTTCCATCAGTAATGAAAGAAATAAACACAATTAGAGGTTTGGTAATTTTAAAGGGGTTTTACAGGATAGAAAAAACATGGCTGCTTTTTTTTTTTCAGGAATAGCGCCACACCTGTCCATGGGTTGTGTCTGGAATCGCAGCTCAGCTCCATTGAAGTGAACGGGCCTGGGCTGGGGTATTGTGCTATACCTGTACCCTGTTACCTGAGGGGATCAAAGGCCACTCTGCCGCATAAGAAATACCAAGTATTATAAATTGCACATGGTAGGTTGTTGCAGCCTTTATAGATATTACATTGGGGCCAAAGAACTTCAAGTCACACCTCTATCTATGGTTCCTTGTGTAAAGACAACACTTTCCAGAATTTAAATCACTAGAGGTAGCTCTGTGCCTACATAGAACCAGTAAGGAGTGCTGGGAGATTTCAGCTCTGAAGTCTGCAGAATTGTGAATGCAGCTCCGAACTATAATACAGACTGTAACTCAGAATCAGTACAAATAATTTCCAATCTAGTCTATTAGAAATAATCAAACACTTTGCTTTACTTAATTTAAACTGATCTTGATATCCCTTATGTCTTCTCCTTTCACATACAAAACTGTTTTCTGTGGGTTGCCCTAGGGAACACGCTACAGTTTACCTACACTTTGTTGACAGTCATGTGACCTGAAGGCTATGCTTTAAATTGGCTATCCTCAGGATAGACTATGAATACCTGATCGGTGGGGGTTCGACTCCCGGCACCCCCACCGACCAGCTGTTTTGATGGGGCGGGCACTTGTACCAGCACTGACTCCCCTTCATTACCACTCATACTGTGAATTACTGACACACTTGTAGCGACGGTTCACAGTATTACAGTCTTCTCCCATTCACTTAAATAAGCCACAATACACTGCACTCTGGTTTTAGAAAAGAAGTAAAATTCTCAATTTAGCTTTGAATTTGAAGGAAGAAAACATTATTTAACTCAAGTTCCATACAAGATAAGCAAAGCTAATTTTTGCAAAAAGACTGTTAGCTCGTGTTGAAGTTGTCCTTTAAATACCGTAAATGACTTGCATAGGTCTAGCATTCCATCAATCAGCTGCATCCTGTTATTGAATTAATATCCATGTTGTTGGTATATTGCTCTGATGACTTGCAATGTATTCTGACCAGTTACAGTATTTTGTATATCTTACAATCTTCAATTGAAGCGTAAATTGCCCTTGCTTGAAAAGGATGCAGTGGCCAAGTATCGGTGGGAGATAGAACAGCCTGAGAGACAGCCCAACAGATGTCAACAGCACAGCCCGGGGAAATAGGAACAGATGGTGTAGAAGGCACTGAAGAGAAAAGATGAATGAGAGGTTGCATGTTAAGATGAAATGTTGATTTATATCTACAAAAATTAAGAATTAACCTGCATCAGATCAACGTCCGCTAACATGTAAATCACAATCTCCATATAAAACTGCCTCTTCTGGCACTCGACAGGTTCCCAGTCTTAGTTACAAATAGCAAGCTGCGTTCTATGTGACTGGAATATAAGTTATATTTACATTTATACTGTAGAAGGGAATGGTGGAACTAACATCTAGTCATCTGCTCTGTAGGTAAGAGTCATTACTGGGGAACTGTTCTTCTTCAGAAGTTCATCAATAATTGACAGGAACCATCTTGATGCCACCTGGCTGTTCCAAGTCCCCCCCAAAAAAATCTCTTTTTTTGTGTTCCAAAGGAACTTCCAGTTCCCTGGTTACAATTATGAACATTGTAGCAGCTGTATAATAGAAAGAAGATGCAAAATTAGATCCGTGCAAATTCTATAGGGGGCAGTATGATGAGGTGGCTGAATCTTCAAGGTTGTATGAGGATATTGGATGAACATTCCCTTTTCAGCAGCCTTATCTCCATGAAGATAGATGAATACATATTGCTTTTTATATAAAGGGACTGTAATGATCTGGTACCTGTGAAAACCAGGGAAAGAATCAATTGGATGGCACAATTCACCTTTAGGATCCCCTTTTCCCAAGACTGAGGTACTAAGCTGGCCCCAGGACTTGGGTGCCCTAAACAGTTCTGGTCTTTAATTCCCTGAATAACATCCAGCGGAGGTGGAACGAGATACAACAGGGAATGGGTTGAAGGTATACAGTTGCTTTGGGCAAAAACAAGAGAAAAGTCAATATTAGAACGTACCGGTTAGGCTAGAGCGGAACATTATCAAACAAGCCAGTGGTCGGTAATTGAGGTCGGGCAGAGCCAAGTATGTAGTACTGTGCAACAGATGTGAACCTAGCCGAAGAAGCCAGGAATCAAGTGAAGGAGCTCAGGCAGAGCCAGGATGTGGTACCGTGGAGTAGACATATACATGGTCAATACAAAACATAGGTCGGGCAATGGTGGTCAGCCAGAACCTGGATGCAGGAACGTGGAGTAGACATGCTGAGGCCAGTATGGGGCTGATTTTAATGGTCCCCTTTGATTTTGATTCGACGTACGGCTGCATACTCCTCCGGCATCCCTACCTGCGAACCTCGGTGGTGGCCTGAAGGGAAAGTGGAAGGGTAGGATTGTGACAGAGAGATGTGAACTAATTTAAATTCAGTGCCATATGTAGTGTCATCAATTATGTCCAGTTATTGGTTTGCCAGTATTGCTTACAGTGGTAAATATGGTTACCCAATTTACATTCAGCGCCCATAAAAAGTGGTCCATGGTGCATACGATTCAGGGTCCATGAAGACTCTGTGGGTAATACCTTCCACCAACTTTATGATTAGTGATATATACAGTTCTCAGTGGTATTAACAGTATTTAGTGATGTTTCTCGAATCCAAACTAGAGTAACCGAGTGGGAGAACTAGCAACCAGCCTCTTGTGACCCTCTAGTATATATAATGTACATAATGCCTAGTTATTGACGTCCACATGAGTTAAACAAACCTTAATCTTGGTTCTCGGTCTTAGTGTTACAGGGTTACAGAGGTGCTGGTTAGATTCATCTTGAGACTACTATTCATCTTTGCCAATGCATTTTGTATGCGTGTTATCATAACTCTCAAGCGATTGCATTTGACTCATTACACAATTTTACTATTTAATTATCTACTTCATATTTGTTACTGGAACTCTATCAGTCACCTCATGAGGAATTGTCATGGGTCCAACTTCTGCAATCCCCAGCGATCAGTGATTATCGCTGGGAAAAGCCTCCCATATCTGGGGCCATGGGTGGGAAAATGAATAGCCGTCTATACTATTCATGGACCGGCCTGATCAGCTAGAGCGACTCTCCTTTTTGACTCTCGAGCAGGGTAACCCCCTTCCTCTATCTAGTCTATATGCCCTAACAGGAGATATGGACAAGCGTTGTCATTATGAAACAACCTTATATAGGATTTTTACCCATAATACCCATGTCTACCCTCTGTACCCAGAGATCACTTTAAGTTAATGTATTTTTTATGTATTTTTTTCGTTTGCTTGTTCTTCTCTTGTATTTCTAGAAAAAAAAGTCATGTTAAATGTTTGCAGTGTTTGAAGTGCGGTAAAAATGATGTTTTCTGTAACAGATTGCTGTAAACACGTTGTCAGCTGTGTTCCTTTATGAACGGCTGTGTGCAAGCTACTCCTTTCTTAACTAATTAGCCATCTAATGTCAGGTATCTTGATGAAACCCGACTGAAATATACATTAAATCCTGAAAGCTGAATGGGATCCCCGGTATGAAATCTGTCATCTACACCGAGCACTGGAATTATGCACATGAGTAAGTGATCTTTGCATTTGATATTTTAATGGCCCTACATCAAAGTACTTTCTCCACAGTTTCCATGTCCATAAACGTATTCATCTTTTTCCCTAAAGTTCATAATCTGAAGTTCTGTACAGGTTACGCGCGGCAAGAAACTCCAACAGCTTCTAGCAGGAATATTGAAAGGTTCGGGAGTTTTATAGGTAAGCATTGATAAATGTGATTGTCAAGGAGTCAACGTTTTAGATGGTTACATAATTAAAATGAGGTCTAATAAACTTAGGCATGGGTAAAGCAGTGATGGTGAGTATAATGAGGCCTAGGAAATGGGAGTAGATTACTAAACAGCAGTAAAAGGACTAGTATATGGAGCTATCATGCAATAGAAATGATAGGTCCCAAGAACGTGCTCTACCAGAGAGACGCTTCTTTCCATTGCAATGGGAAAATTACATTCCCCTACGTCCCTGTCAATAAAGGGGTCTATAGCAGCGGTTACGTAAGTGCCATTCCCACACCTTTTTAATGCAAACGTCGCAAATTTTAAAGGCCAAGTTCATTCACAAAACATAATTGGCCTTATGTACCAGATACAACATGCCATGTAACGTCATTGCGGTGATTTTCTTGTGTGATGCCCCTAAATGCTTCAAAAGATATTGTCCTGTCCGCATCTGTCAATCAAATGACATCAGTTCCTGCCTCAGTGACCACAGAGTCTCGTCTCTTGATAGTCCTAACTACAGTGGTCACAGACCATGATTCTAAACGGAGCCTATGAGAGAACAAGACTCCACCTATGAAGACAGAAGCAGTTTTGGAAGATGGCTCCCAGTTTCTGGGCTAAAATGTTGAACTTGGGGATGAAATGAAGATAAGTTTCCCTGTCCTTTTCCAGGCCCGGCTCTTAAACCCCCCAGCAATCAGTTGTTATTGACGGGGGAAGTTGTGGTCAACCACAGTATATCAGGCTGACCAATTAAATGAAAGGGCAACTATGTAAAACCTGACTGGTCCAAGTCTTTCAAAGCAAGAGATTATTTTTCTTAACGTCCCTACTGGCCATGTAGGGGGACACCATCCTATGACATCCATAATCCCTTAAAGGGCATATGGACATAGGTTGCCATTATGTGACAACCCCTTTAAGAAGGTACTCCATCTAAAACGAGTAGTGTCCACCATATGACTTAACCAGTTTTTGAGGAATATGGGGTACTCTACTAAACAAAGCCAATGTCCACCACAATGGAGGAAAACACTAATAATTGCAGTTGTAATTGAGATCTTTATGTCATAATACATTTATAGAATAGGACACTGTTAGATGTCTGAGGCTCTAGACAATCATGGGATCCGTTAAATATAGAACCTGACATAGTTTGTGACATAG